>NC_089745.1:9898417-9918417 GCF_040412425.1 Macrobrachium rosenbergii | reverse complement strand
TCTCTCTCTCTCTCTCTCTCTCTCTCTCTCTCTCTCTCTCTCTCTCTCAGCGATAATGCTGTCTAATGATAATTTCGTGATGTTTTGGGGTTAAATAACTATATGAATTACATATTTCATTTGTTTGTTTCTTCTTGGGATCAAATGCCGAAGAGCATGTTGACCTCTGGAAATAACTAATCCGAGAACTGCTTATAGACTTCACGGTACATTCGCTAATTTTCTATACATACATACATACATACACACATATATGTATGCATATATATATATATATATATATATATATATATATAAATCTATATATATATATTAATATATTTAAAATATATATATATATATATATATATATATATATATATATATATATATATGTGTGTATGTTTATACATATACATAATGAAGACATATCGAATGCACTGTAAACACACACATAAAATCACTATGAGAAGCAGTCTCCCCCGGTTCCAAACTGAATTTTGAGGTTATGCATTGAACTTATGAATATAATCGGCATTACTTTTTCTGGCATTTTACCGTCAAACACTGCGTCAGTCAACGTCAAGTAGTTATTATTGTCTTTAACTATGAATTCGTCCCTGTAAAGTCGCCATAACGAGCGTTCGTGACGTCATTTTTGCAAGAGCATAGGTAAATTACTTGGCAGGAGGGATGGTTGTTAAGTACTCTTTCGACTCCCAGTTTATCGCCAAAAAATATTTGCCGTTTAATGCTAATATATATTGATAAATTAAATAACTTTTTTTTACGAGATTTCTTCGACCTTTGGCTTCGAAAAAAAGTGGTGTAAAATTGTTCAACAAACAAGCCAAATAAAAGCTAAATGGACCGAAATATTCTCAGAGCGTAAACTGTAACGCAGATTCTTTTCTCGTACGGTGCATATTTTTAATATTTAACTCACTCTTTAGAAAAATCGTCTTCAGAGAATAAAGGCTACATGAACATGCTTTGAACTTTTAGCTCACTCTGTTGGTGCTTAAGAATCTGTGGAAAGTTTGACAAATTTTGAGAATCGGTGGAAAGTTTGACAAATTTTGAGATGTCCCACATTTGCTGTAATGGACTGTGAAAATAGTATGGTTATAATGGAACAATCGCAGTGATTAGGGAAGTTTATGAAACTTTATTTTCGGTTAGTTAAGTGGCTGAAAATTTCATGAAGCTTTTAGCTAATTAGCTGGAGTCTTTACGAAGCGCCTAGTGGAAATTAAAGTAAAAATAAAAGTACTCTACCAGCACAAGATTCAAGGAAAGTTCTAAGGCACTTGGAGTCCTCCCGAAATATTATGAAGCTCTTTTTAAGTGCGATTTATATTTTATTTATTTACTTTGCAGAAATTCCAGCTGAAGGCTTTTGCGAGTTTCCAGTGACAGTCCGAGAAGATTGATGAAATAATATCGGGTTCTTTGTTGTATGTGTGAGTAGCTCTGGCGGTATTTTTGATGCTACGCAAATGAAAGTACTGAGCTTCTTTCAGATATATTAAAACGCGATCACCCAGTTACACAAAGTATTATTTTTCCGTAGATAAGACTTGATCATTAAGAAATTAGACTCTTAGTAGTCCATCGTTAATTTTATTTACTATAACGCAGGCCAGATCCCTCTTCTTTTAAGAAACAGTGTAAAGTGAATCGCAGGACTTGGTCTTTTCTCCTCAGTTATGTCAGCGACTTTGGTGTATCAAATAGATCAAAAACTATTGTTGGTTAAGACGTGGTCTTTTCTCCCCAATTATGTCAGCGACTTTGGTGGATTAAATAGATCAAAAACAAATGTTAGTTAAGACCTGGTCTTCTCTCCTCAGTTATGTCAGCGACTTTGGTGGATTAAATAGATAAAAGACGAGTGTTAGTTAAGACTTGGTCTTTTCTCCCAATTATGTCAGCGACTTTGGTGTATCAGACAGATAAAAACGAATGTTTATAGTTAATACTTGGTCTTTTCTCCTCAGTCAAGTCAGCGACTTTGGTGTATCAAATAATATAGATGAAAAACGAATGTTGGTTAAGACTGCATGGGTCTTTTCTCCTCAATTATGTCAGCGACTTCGGTGTGTTAAATAGGTCAAAAACGAATGTTGGTTAAGACATGGTCTTTACTCCTCAGTCATGTCAGCGACTTTGGTGTATCAAATAATATAGATGAAAAACGAATGTTGGTTAAGTCTGGGTCTTTTCTCCTCAATTATGTCAGCGACTTCAGTGTATTAAATGGGTCAAAAACGAATGTTGGTTAAGACATGGTCTTTTCTCCTCAATTATGACAGCGACTCTGGTATATTATTGAATAAAAAAACGATTTTGGATCTGTGCCTCCTTCGAACCTCCTAAGACTTGGCCAGCGTTTAGATCTGCACATGAACGGAGAGACTGAAACATTATTATATACCTGAGGTGCCAATGGTCTTCATATTCCTTTCCCTCTCACAACAACTCGTCCCCCCGACGGCCTCCGTCTCGAACGAGTCCCCGTCCACGCCGTCTGGGTCCAGTAGGCCCGCCTTGGCGTCACTCGGGGCGTGAAAGAAAGCTAAAACGAGAACATTCATGGGTGTGAGATTCGGACGAATGATGGTGGCCTGAGATAGGAACAAGATTCTGTTTTTATTCCACAGTTCCAAAAAGCATTTTGTCGATTCTTTTTTTTTATTTTAAATCCAAAATAAAAAAACACATTTTTTGACCAATGTCTCCGCCAGCCTACCCCTTGCACATGGCGACCACGCGCCCACCCAAAGGGCGGTCAAGACAACCACGCCCGTGATTACAGGGGACATGTCTTTCGTTTCTCTCGAGAGAGTCAGGGTTTGCCGGAGCCGAGGCGGCGGTGGTGGGTGTGCGTGCGCGTGTGTGTCACGGGAGATCCGAAGGAAATCCTTTTCCAGCGCGTGGTGGCGTAGGATCGGTAGCGGCGCGGCGCGAATTGAACCACAGAAGTTGCGCTACTGGAAGCTCCGGTCAGGCTGCCGCTCCTAATAATTGCGGAGGGGGAGCGACGGCGCGGCGGCGTTGGTGCAGGTGGAAGGGAGGGGCAGGTGGAGTTAAGTCGGCAGGAGGCGGCGATTCCCATCCACCCACCCACATGTCTTTTCTTACGAGGATATTCTGGTCCAATCAAGACCATCTAAACCATCCCAAACCCCCCCCCTCCCCCCCCCCGGCCCTTCTTCCCCCCGGTGCCCCGCTCCCTCCCTCCCTCCCACCCCCCACCAGTCAGAATGAATGGGACCACGGGCCATTCATTCATCAGGAGGCCCTTGCAGGAGGTATGGCACGACGGGGCAATCCCGTGCCCTCACCCCGGGGATCCCCCGGGCGCACACCGACACCTTCCATGGAAATCAGCAGCCCTGAACCGAGCTCATCAAGGGGGTCTGGTGGAATTGTTTGCTTATATTAACGTCAATTATGTCCGTCGAACCAGGTGTCGCTGTGGGCTTGGTTAATAGATGCAAGCGATCGCACAATACCTCCTTGATTTAGATCTTGTACGATACGACCCGACGAGGTCCGGTAGCGTGCAACCCGGCCACGTTTAAATGGGCCTTATCTCTCTCTCTCATCAACATTCCGCTCCTCGGCTTGCACCCGGTTTGTCGTCCTGCGACACGGGAGAGAGAGAGAGAGAGAGAGAGAGACTGAGGGAGAGAGAAAGAGAGAGAGAGAGATATTTAGGGAGAGAGAGAGAGAGAGATTGAGATTGAGATTGAGGGAGAGAGAGAGAGAGAGATTTAGGGAGAAAGAGAGAGAGAGAGAGAGAGGGATTGAGATTGAGGGAGAGAGAGAGAGAGAGATTGAAGGAGAGAGAGAGAAGAGAGAGAGAGGCTGAAACGCTACACCTGACTAAATTCGTGCTACTTGTCCTCCCCTCTCCCCTCCCCCACCCAACCCTCCCCCATCCCCCCAATGATGGTATCTGCTTTGACGGAACATACTACATACGTTTTGAGTTACTGCCGGGGAGACGTAAGTGAAAGTGTAACTCGATCGTCTCTCTCGATAAGGTCAGTGCCATGTTGCGTCTATTTCTCAGAGCCCCAAAGGGTGACAGATGCAACAGCCTCTGCAGTTGCACCTGCTGGAGAATTAAGAATTGCAGATGCACCCTAACTTTTCCTAATCCGTCATTTGGTCTCCCCTCGGGTACACGCCATCTCCCCTCGGCGGAAAAATGGGAAGGTTTGGTGACAGAAGACATTTCGAATTTCAGAATCGCTGGCTGACCAGTTGCGAAAGTTGCTTTGGCTTATTTTGTTTCCGTAGACCACTCATTCGAGTGACCTGGTGTTCTGTTTGTTTGTTATTTTTTTTGGAAACACAGCTTCCTATATCATTATATAAACATGCTATCTAGACACTATCTAGCTAGTTAGGTGCTGTTTCATATTCCACAAGCTGAATATATCCATGACAGATTACATATGCAAGGAGCACTCCCTTGTTCATTTGCTCATATAATAGATTAGCAAACTTGCCTTACTGCATTTATATTGAATTTGCTACATCTGAAGCTTTCTGCTTAAATATACTGATATGACTTGTAACCGTTTTTAGTTTTCTGTAAAAGAAAACGATCGTGAAGGCTTTGTCTGTCCGTTCACACTTTGTTTTGTCCGTATTTTTTCTATCCGCCCTCAGACCTTAACAACTACTGAGGCTAGAGGGCTGCAAATTCGTACGTTGATCATCCACCCTCCAATCATCAAACATACCAAATTGCAACCCTATAGCCTCAGTAGTTTTTATTTTATTTAATGTTAAAGTTAGCCATAATCGTGCGTCTGGCAACGCAACAACACATGCCACCACGGCCGGCTGAGAGTTTCATAGGCCGCAGCTCATACAGCATCATACCGAGACCACCGAAAGATGGATCTGTTTTCGGTGGCCTTGATTATACGCTGTACAGAAGAGTCAATTGAGCCGAAGAAATTTCGGCGCAATTTTTACTTGTTTAATAACTGATCCAAGCTGGTGTTTCTTTTCGGTCACCTGAATCCTTCTCCGGAATGGGAAGTTAATATCTTTTTTCCCCTCTTGTTACGGAATAGGGTGATAATTATTGTGAAATATTTCCAAGAAAGGTCACATTTCATCTCCTGTTGCAGGTTTGTGTTACTGTTAAATCACAAAGACTTTTTGGGCAAGTCATTATGAAATTTCAGTGAGTTTTGTCCTTAGTCAAAGACTCCGTTAATTAAAGCCACTTAGCTTAAGATCCTGGGAATTTTCAAAGGATTCCTCTCACTCTTGAATGATTCTAGTTCGATGATGTCAGAGACTTATTAAGGAACTGCCCGAATGCGGACATTATCATCTGCCAGATGTAGGTATAACCAGCTTTCAGATGCTGATTTCAGTTCGGTGGGATTTATATTTTTTGCATAATATATATATATATATATATATATATATATATATATATATATATATATATATATATATATATATAAATATGTATATGTATTATGTATTTAAATATATATAGTACACACATATATACACCCTTTTTGGGTGCTTTGCAAGATTTCTCAAGACACCAAGAGTTTTTAATTATTGCGCATTTTCTAATCTTTTATGGTGATGTTTTTTGTATGGTATTTGCTTGCATTGTAATATAGCCCTTATCGCCATTGCCATTTTATCCATAGGGCAAAACGAGCACTTGCCCAGGTCTCATTCCCTGAGGAGTCCCATTTTCCGGACCGAACATATTTTCTCGGGATGCTAATTTTGTATTTTTTAGTCAGTGTTTTAGCATGTCAAAGCTAACATGCGAAGTATAATGACTGAATGTTATATACTTATAGAGTTGCTACATTATAGTTTGTAGTTGCAAGACAATGCTGCCCTAAAATGGAAGACTGTAGTATCTGCAAAAAATAAAAACTTAAGGAAAATGGTAGTAGTCCCTTACCTTACCACTGATTTTGCAGATACTGCAAATGGGACCCCTAAATATTCGTCGAAAGCATTGAAGAATCATTCTGAAACTGGAGTAACTTGTGTATTAGTGTTTCTCGAGCCCAATAGGTGGCATATGTCAATTTCGAAAATTTTGCAGGTACTGCAGTTTTCCATTTTAGGGCAGAATGGTTGCTTTAAAATTACGCTGCACACATTTCAAAAGGGACCATTGCTCACCCTTCTCCCACGACCCTAGTAGGTTAAGAGTTAAGAAACGGCCCAGTCTATCATATATATATGTATATATATGTATAATATAAACTGTATATATATATATATGTGTGTGTGTTTTGTCTTTTATTATTTTCAATTTTTTTTGATCAGCGATGTTCACTCCCTCTCGTTTGTTTCGTGCCGGGAGGGAAGCGTTGGACTTCTCCCCCACCATAAAGCGCTTTGTTGGTCGAATCGCTTGAGCTTCAGACTGTCACTCGATGGGCCGGAGTTCAATTCCCGCGGCCGGCTGATGAAGAGTTAGAGGAATGTATTTCTGATGATAGAAATTCATTTCTCGCTATAATGTGGTTCGGATTCCACAATAAGCTGTAGGTCCCGTTGCTAAGTAACCAATTGGTTCTTAGCCACGTAAAATAAGTCTAATCCTTCGGGCCAGCCCTAGGAGAGCTGTTAATCAGCTCAGTGATCTGGTAAAACTAAGGTATACTTACTTACTTTCTCCCCCACCATTAGAAAGTGAGAGCGCTTAATGAATTAATTTTTTTGAGTTTTCATCATTTCCGGACAAAACCGCAACTCCTTTGGACACAAACTAGGAAAAGCTTCTGTGGCTGTATATTTCTGTGTAATAAAGCTTAAATGTATTCATTTCCCTTCATAACAACGGTAGTGCACGGGAAATGAACTCCACCTTTAGACTGAACGTTGTCCAGCCCGAAAGGCCAGCTTCTCCCCCACGCTGACTTATCCCTCCCCACACGTCCCCAAGATTCAGACGACTGACAGGTAGAGGAGTCTTCCCTGATCTCATCACCACCTCGTAATTAACCCTCTCATATCTTTTCAGTATCAATCTACCCTGCCCGGGTGTAGTGCCGTCAGTGCACCTCATGTAGTGCACTGCAGGCATTGTTTAAGTTCTTTGAAGCTTGCCTTCGGCCCATAGCTACAACCCCTTTCTTTCCTTTTACTGTACCTCCATTCATAATCTCTTTCTTCCATCTTGCTTTCCACCCTCTCCTAACAATTGATTCATATAGTGCAACTGCGAGGGTTTCCTCCTGTTACACCTTTCAAACCTTTTACTGTCAACTTCCCTTTCAGCGCTGAATGACCTCGTAGGTCCCAGCGCTTGGCCTTTGGCCTAAATTCTATTTTCAATTCAACTCAGTATCAATCTAGACACGGGGGATGGGGTTGGTGGGGATGGGGGTGCAGGGATGAGGTGGCGAGCGAGTCCAACTCATTATCGGTCTCAAGTCCTGATAAATAGAGAGGGTTGGAACCCGGAAGGGTATCCATCTGTAAGACATCCCCCAAAACCGATCATGAAATGAGCAGCTCAAGATTGGAGGAAGCTCATTAAAAACAGCAACCCCAACTAGGGATTAAAAACAGCGACCCCAACTAGGGATTAAGTTTAGAAAATCTTTTCAATATCCTTCTCATGATGCTTCTGTTCATTCTATATTAGTGTTGTTTGAAGTTCTCAGTTCAAGTATGAATAGAAATTATTTGAAGATCTCAATTCTTGTTTGAATTTCAAGCTAGGAAATATTTGAGGTTCTCAGTTTTGACGGTTCTCAGTTCCGGGAAAGAAATTTATTGAAGTTATAACGATGGCTGGAAAATGTTTGAAGTTTTCAATTTAAAAAAAAAAAGATTGCTTGGAATTCTTTCTATGTATGGAAATTATTATTTGAAGTTCCCAGTCTGGGTTTCGAAATTGTTCTGAAGTTCTCAGTTTGAGTAAGAAAATTATTTTCGGGCTGTCAGTTGTGATATGAAAATTGTTTGAAGGTTTCAATAATTATTTGAAGTTCATGGTTTGGATATGGAAATTATTTGAAGTTCTCCAGTAAGGGATAGAATTGTTTGAAATTTTATTTCTGGTAAAGAAATTGTTTGAAAATCTTAATTTTTGTTACGAAAATTGTGCCTAGTTCATAATCCGGGTCTGAAAATGTTTTCTCAATTTTGAGATTGCAATTGTTTTGAAGATCTCAATTCGGCTAAGCTCCGTAGGGGGCTAACGCATTCCGTGCACCTCACAATGTGCACTTAGGCATTACTTAAGGTTCTTTGCAGCGTGCCTTCGGCCCCTAACTGCAACCCCACTAATTCCTTTTACTGTACCTCCTTTCGTATTCTCTTTCTTCCATCTTACTTTCCACCCTCTCCTAACAATTGATTCATAGTGCAACTGCGAGGTTTTCCTCCTGATACACGTTTCAAACCTTTTACTCTCAATTTCCGTTACAGCGCTGAATGACCTCTTAGGTCCGAGTGCTTGGCCTTTGGCCTAAATTCTATATTCAGTTCAATTCAGTTAAGCTAAGAAAATTATTTGAAATTAAGGGTAGAAATTATTTGATGCTCTAGATTGGGATATGGAAGATATTTGAAGTTCTCAATTTAGGTATAGACATTGTTTTTATTTTATTTAAGGTTATAGAGATTGCTTGAAGTTCTCAATTCAGGCACGGAAATTGTTTCAAGTTACAATTCGAGTAAATGAAACCGTTTGATTTCCTCAGTGTAGGAATAGGAATTGAGAATTGAGAACTCCAAAACAATTGAAATCTCAAAATTGAGAACGTTAAACATTTCCAGACCCAAATTTTGGACTAGGCACAATTTTCATGACCAAATTAAGAATTTCAAACAATTTCTTTACCAGAAATAGAACTTCAGACAATTCTATCCCTTACTGGGAAGCTTCAAATAATTTCCATATCCAAATCAAAAACTTTAAATAATTATTGAAACCTTCAAACAATTCTCTGTTTAGGTATAATCGAAGTTTGAAATTGTCAGTATAAGAGTGGAAATTACTCTAAAGTTCGCAGTTTGATGAGTGAAACTCTCTGGAATTCTCAGCTCAGGTATGGAAATTGTTTAAAAGTTCTCAAGGAATGCCTGAAAATGATTTTAAGCTCTTGATTGTAATCTGAAAATTATATGAAATCTCAGCTGTAGGCTTGGGAATTGTTGAATTTTTAACTTCTGTGGTTAGAAATTGTCTGAAGCTCCCAATTCGGGTTTGGATTTCTTAGTTTTCTGTAAAAGGAAACTATTGTGCCGGTTTTGTCTGTCCGTCCGCACTATATTCTGTCCGCACTTTTTTCTGTTCGCCCTCAGATCTTAAAAACTATTGAGGCTAGAGGGCTGCAAATTGGTATGTTGATCATCCGCCCTACAATCATCAAGCACACCAAATTACAGCCCTCTAGCCACAGTAGTTTATATTTTATTTAGGGTTAAATCTAGCCATAATCGTGCTTCTGGAAACAATATAGGATAGGCCACCACCGGCTGAAGCGATTAAAGTTTCATGGGCCGCGGCTCATACAGCATTATATTAAGACCACCGAAAGATAGATCTATTTTCGGTGGCCTTGATTATACGCTGTACAGAAAAGTTGATTGTGCCGAAGAAACTTCGGCGCATTTTTTGCTTGTGTTTATGTAAACCTGAATAATTCAGGAATGGAAATTACCCACAGTTTCCATTTAATGGATGTAAATTGTTTGAAGTTCTCATTTCAGTATGGGAAGTATTTGGTTATGGTAGTTGTCTGAAGTTCTCAATTGTGTATAAAAATTGTTTTCAAGTCCCTAGTTAGGTTATGTAAATTATGTTAATAATGTTTGAAATTTCCAATTTGAGTTAGAAAATTGTATGGAGTCACTATTTTAGATTCGGAAATATTTCTTAATCCGGAGTTGCACATTGCTTTTGAAGTTTCTAATTTAGATATGGAAGTTGTCTGAAGTTCTAAATCCTAGTTAAGAAATTATTTGTTTACAATTTATCTAATGATTTCTTTTGTGGTTCTTAGTTCTGGTATGGAAATAGACGGAAGTGTTTAATTCATGTATGGAAATAATTTGAAGTTCCTAATTCAGGTATGAAAATAGTTTGTATTATTATTATTATTATTATTATTATTATTATTATTATTATTATTATTATTATTATTATTATTATTATTTCAATAGATGAAACATATTCACATGAAAAAAGCACACCAAAGGGGCCATTGACTTGAAATTTAAGCTTCCAAAGAATGTCGGTTTCAACCTCGCACTGCAGACCCCACACTGTAGCAGTAACTGATCATGATACAGAGCCAGTGATTTTACACCGGCATTCCACGACACTAACCACTATACCAGTGGACTAGCTCCCATCTTCGTTATGGGGGGTCCGTTAGGTCCTAAATTTTGGCTTGGAAAATGTTTGAAGTTTCCAGTTCAGATATGAGACTGAATTTCTCGGTGTGGGAACGAAATTGAAAGTTCCCCGTTGGCATTTCATTTTTTAGTCTTCAATTCGGCTTTGAAATTCCTAATTTTGGTATGGAAATTGGTTTTCAGTTTCAGTTCGTGTATGATCATTCTTTTGTAAATTTTGCATTTGGAAATTAATTTAATACCTTATGATGGGCGTGGAAATCGTTTGCATTGCTCTGTAGTAGTATTGAAGTCATTTGAAGTTTAGAATTTTCGTAGGTTTTGGTTATACTCATTTCAAGCAAGGGGATAGTTTGAAGTTACAAGTTCAGCCATGGAAACACTTGGAAGTTCCCAGTATCCTTATAGCAATTGTTTAATTTCTCAGTTTGGATTTGCAAATTGATAGAACATCTTCACGTTACTCTCGTATCCAAATTGAGAGTTCCTAATTATTTAGTTTTCTGCATTAGGATAATCAATCTGTAGTACACACAGTTTAGGAACACAAAAAAAATATACGAAATAGGGACCTTCAAGTAATATCCATGCCACATTTCCAAAATAACATTAAGATTTTAAAACCAAAAATGAGTAATTTTAAACTATTTCCTGTCCAAATGAGAAATTCCTCTACATACCTTCCAATATATATCTCAGTTCGGGTATGAAATAAAGCTTCTGTTTTTGCAATAGAATCATTTTTGTTGTTTCGGTTCTGGTGTGGAATTTGTAGTTTCCAGTTTTGGAGTTGATATATATATATATATATATATATATATATATATATATATATATATATATATATATATATATATATATATATATATATATATACTGAAATTTCTCATTTGGACTGGAAATAGTTTAAAATTACCCATTTTTGGTTTTAAAATCTTAATGTTTTTATGGAAATGTGCCATGGATATTACTTGAAGGTCCTTATTTTGTATATTTTTTTTTGTGTTCCTGAACTGTGTGTGTACTACAGATTGATTAACCTAAAGCAGAAAACTAGATAATTAGGAACTCTCATTTTGGATATGACAATTCCGTGAAGTTCTCGATTCAGATACGGGAATTGTTTTACAGTTTCCAGTTTTGGTTTGGAAATTGTTCGGGAACAGCCTGGCAACTTTTAATTCATCTGTTTGGGTTTGGATATTGAACGCAGGTACTACTTTATAGGAACTGAAATACGGAATCCCAGTATATAAATTGTTTAAAGTTTCAATTTTGTGCTGAACTTTTTTTTTTTTTTAGTTTTCTGTAAAAGAAAACTATTGAGATGGATTTGTCTGTCCGTCTGCACTTTTTCTGTCCGCCCTCAGATTTTAATTAACTGCTGAGGCTAGAGGGCTGCAAATTGGTATGTTGAACATCCACCCTCCAATCATCAAACATACCAAATTGCAGCCCTGTAGCCTGAGTAGTTTTTTTCTTTTAAGGGTAGCCATAATCATGTGTCTGGCAACGATATAGGACAGGCCACCACCGAGCCGTGGTTAAAGTTTCATGGGCCGCGGCTCATACAGCATTATACCGAGATCACCAAAAGATAGATCTATTCTCGGTGGCCTTGATTATACGGTTTAATGCCTGTACAGAAAACTCGATTGCACCGAAGAAAATTTGGCGCATTTTTTACTTGTTTTTATTGTAGTTCTCATTTCAGGAATGAAAATGGTTTAAAGTTCACTAATATTGTTAAGTTCTCAGTTTGGGTTCGGAAATTGTTTGAAGTTCCTACTAGTACAGGTATGAAAAGTGAAGCTTCTATTTTGGCTATAAAAGTATTTTTTCAGTACAGAATTTGTAGTTTTGACTTTGGTTGTGTAATTATTTTTCAGTGTTCAGTTCTTGTCTGGAAGTAATTTGAAGTTTCTAATCCAAGTCTGGAAACAGTTTGGGGGTCTCCTTTGGGTGTGGAAACTGGTTGGAGCTGTCAATTTGTTTACGTTGGTTGTTAAATCAATTTCCGGTTGTTAACGGTATAAAAATTCAGTATTCGAAATGATTTTGAGCAAATCGCTTATCGAACGAAACCAGGAAGTGTACGGTTACTTTCGGTACCTGGTTTTAGCACAAGTCAGCACCGTCTATTCTTCTGTAGTAAAGGGATGGTTAGAATTGAATTGAATATAGAATTTAGGCCAAAGGCCAAGCACTGGGACGTGTGAGGTCATTCAGCGCTGAAACGGAAATTGACAGTAAAAGGTCTGAAAGGTGTAACAGGAGGAAAACCTCGCAGTTGTGCTGTGAATCAATTGTTAGGAGAGGGTGGAAAGTAAGGTGGAAGAAAGAGAATATGAAAGGAGGTACAGTAAAAGGGACGAAAGGGTTTGAAGTTTGAGATGCACTGACGGCACTACCCTCCTACGGGGGACGGGGGATATTTAGAGAGGTTCATTACATTATTAGGTGTACCTCTTGTTCACGTACTGCGTTGAATTTGTAGAATAATCCTCTCTGTTGTTAACATTACCTGACAACACAGCAAGAGAGATATCTGGACATATTATCGTAACGACACAGGAGGCGCAATGATGTAGCTGAGTCATTATTCTGTCCGTCCTCAGATTTTAATTAACTACTGAGGCTAGAGGGCTGCATATTGGTATGTTGAACATCCACCCTCCAATCATCAAACATACCAAATTGCAGCCCTGTAGCCTCAGTAGTTTTGATTTTATTTAAGGTTAAAGTTAGCCATAATCATGCGTCTGGCAGCGATATAGGACATGCCACCACCGGGCCCGTGTTTAAAGATTCATGGGCCGCGGCTCATACAGCATTGTACCTAGACCACCTAAAGATAGATCTGTTTTCTTTCGGTGGCCTTGATTATACGCTGTACAGAAAACTCTATTGCGCCGAAGAAACTTCGGCGCATTATGTACTTGTCATAATAGTAACTGATGTGAGCTGAAATTTGACTGTAGTGTAAGGCCCTGTCCCCGCTTGTAGCGAATCTTGACGTGGAATATTTTGAAACTGATTTAACCGTCTTTCTTTTAGATTCTGGAACAATAACTGGGGAGGTTTCAATGAATTTTTAAATAGACTAAACACGTTGGTGCCAAGTGTTAAATTAAACAAATAAAGGGAGAAAGAGAAGGTAAATTGCCGTTTCTAGATCCATAATCATAACAGCACAGACAAATATGCCTTGAAAGTATATAGGAGGCCTACTTTCGCTGTTTCGTATATCTACTTTCCAAGCTGTCATTATTTTTCAGTTCAGAACTGCTTGCAGTTCCAAAACCTTACACAGTTCTTTGTAAATAATTTGAAACTGTCGATTTTTACGTTTAAAATTTGTCTAGGGTTCTCAATTTGAGAATGCAAAATTTTTTTTTTTTAAATTCTACGTTTGGTTATGGAAATCATTTAAAATCCTGACTTTAATGTGGAAATTGCTGGAGGTTCACAATGATGGCATGGACATTGTTGTAAGTTTTCAGTTTGTGGAAGTTTTAGGTAGTTTAAGTTTTCTGTAAAAGAAAACTATTGTGCCAGCTTTGTCCGTCCATCTGCACTTTATTTTGTCCGCACTTGTTTCTGTCCGCTCTTTTTCTGTCCGCCCTCAGATCTTAAAAACTACTGCGGCTAGAGGGCTGCAAATTGGTATGTTGATCACCCACCCTCCTGTCACAAACATAACAAATTGCAGCCCTTTAGCCTCAGTAGTTTTTATGTTATTTAAGGTTAAAGGTAGCCATAATTGTGCGTCTGGCAACGATATAGGATAGGCCACCACCGGGCCGTGGTTAAAGTTTCGTGGACCGCGGCTCGCGCCCCATTATACCGATCCCGTCGAAAGATGATCTGTTTTCGGTGGCCTTGATTATACGCTGTAGGCCTACAGAAAACTCGATTGCGCTGAAGAGACTTCGGCGCATTTTTTACTTGTTTTAATATGTGCTTTGGAAGTAGACCAAGGTTCTCAGTTGGGGCATGGAAGTTCTCTGAATTCCGGATTTTGGGAATGGAAATTGATGTCCCTAGTTTGGGTATAGAAATGGTTCGATGTTCACTATTCGGATACACAAATAGCGTGAAGTTTTCGATTTAGGTATTGAAATAGTTTGAAAAATGTTCAACTTGCTTATGGAAAATATGGAGTCCTTAATTTTGGCATGCAAATTGTTTGAAGTTCCCTATATGAGCTAGGAAATTGTTTGAAGTTCCCTGTATGAGTTGGGAAAGTGTATGAAGTTCCTTGTTTGAGTTTGGAAATTGTCTGAAGTTCCCTATATGAGTTGGAAAAGTGTTTGAAGTTCCCTATATGAGTTGGAAATTGTTTGAAGTTCCCTATATTAGGTGGGAAAGTGTTTGAAGTTCCCTGTTTGAGTGTAAATTGTGTGAAGTTCCATAAATGATAAGGCAAATTGCTTGAAGTTCCCTGTTTGAGTTTGGAAATTGTTTGAAGTGCCTTATATGAGTTGAGAAATTGTTTGAAGTTCCTTATATGAGTTGGGAAATTGTTTGAAGTTCTCTATATGAGTTGGGAAATTGTTTGAAGTGCCTTATATGAGTTGGGAAATTGTTTGAAGTTCCTTATATGAGTTGGGAAATTGTTTGAAGTGCCTTATATGAGTTGGGAAATTGTTTGAAGTGCCTTATATGATTTGGGAAATTGTTTGAAGTTCCCTATATGAATTGGGAAATTGTTTGAAGTGCCTTATATGATTTGGGAAATTGTTTGAAGTGCCTTATATGAGTTGGGAAATTGTTTGAAGTTCCCTATATGAGTTGAGAAATTGTTTGAAGTTCCCAACATGAGCTGGGAAAGCATTTCAAGTTCCTTGTGTGAGTTGGGAAAGTGTTTGAAGCTCCCTGTTTGAGTTTGGAAATTGTTTGAAGTTCCGTATTGGTCTTTGAAAATGACTTGAAGTGCTTTATTCATTGTGGAAATTGTTTAAAGGCCTCTACTCATTATGAAAATACTTCGAAATTTCCTTTTTTAGGTTTGGAAATTGTTTGAATCATGAATTCAAGTATTGAAAATTGTTTGAGGTTCTCAGTAAGAATGCATACCCATTTCGGGTATGCCAAATAATTCAAAGTTCCATATTCTATTATGGGAATGATTTAAAGTTCCATTGTCTGGGTACAGATCTAATTTAAAGTACACGTAGTTCGGGTACTGAAATAATTTGAGGTTCCGGTTAATATTTGGCCAAGGAAGATTTTTGAATCGTTGTATACTTTACAGAAACAGTTGAGTTTTTTGTCAGGGTATGTAAGTAGTTTTAAGTTCTCATTTTTGTCATAGAAATTGTTCGAAGCTCTAAATGAAGTCACGGATTTTTTAATCCAAGTATGGAGATAATTTTTTAACTTCCGGTTTCGGATGTGACGATAATAGTTTGACGTTATAGATATGGAAATGGAAATAGAAGTTCTCTATTTGGAAATGGAAATAGAAATTGTCAGTTTGGATATGCAAGTTTTTGAGATCGATGTGGATATCATACACACACATACAGTACACATACACGCATATATATATGTATATGTATATATATATATATATATATATATATATATATATATATATATATATATATGTAATTCTATTAGCCACAATGCCCTGTGCTATTAGAATTACATACGTGTCTGGTAAAAGTGACAGTAGATTCTACATATATATATATATATATATATATATATATATATATATATATATATATATATATATATATATATATATATATATATATATATATATATATATATATAATGTTTAGTGAAAGGCATTGCTTTTATTACATCAATAGGATTCTTGCAGGAATCTTTATACCGTCGGAGTTTTTTCCGATTCTCATGCGTTACTTTTATGGTGGAAAGTACGCAGACTTCCTTCTTCCATTTATTATTTTGGCCGCAGCACCTGTTTTGCCACTCTGTGGCATTTTCAATCTACTACTGACTTATAATTTGGGTGTACAACCTTTTTTGTTCCTCCTTGGTCACGGAAATTAGACCAGTGTTCTTGAATGGTCGTGGGATTGAAGTGATGAACCATTTTCTGAGGTCGGAGCGATAGGTGCACACATACATACATACATACATACATACATATATATATATATATATATATATATATATATATATATATATATATATATATATATATATATATATATATATATATATATATATATATATATATACATATACATATTTATAAACACACACGCACACATATATATATTTATAATGTGTGGTAGATTTGTAAATATATTGTTAAATTGGCAATTTTGCTTCTCTAATATGCATGGTTTGCATATAATTGTGTTTATAATTCTACAATATACTATAATATATCTATGTTTCAGAGTAACTTATAAAGCATAGTATATAAAAAAGTACATTTATAATAATACGTTATTTATATGTATATTTATAAAATATGTATATACAGTATATATATGTTAAATGTCATATTTGAAAATATATATATTATAGTTACCGATCGTGGTTCGCCTTGGCCGGGGTCTCAGGGGCATAGGAAGGGCTTGGGCTTCGCTAGAAGCTCCCGTGTCTCCAGACGGTCTTGGTATACCTGGTGTTCGGGGGCGCGCTGTCTGGTCCCCGTTTACTGCCATATTCCTCTATCTACTGGACCCCGTAGCCGGGTAGTGCTGCCAGTGCACCTCAGGGGGTGCACTCTAGGCATTACTAAAGGTTCTTTGCAGCGTCCCTTCGGCCCCTAGCTGCAACCCCTTTCATTCCTTTTACTGTACCTCCATTCTTATTATCTTGCTTCCATCTTTCTTCCATCTTGCTATCCACCCTCTCCTAAGAAGTATTTCATAGTGCAACTGCGGGGTTCTCCTCCTGTTATACCTTTCAAATGTACCTATTCTTAATTTCATTTTCATCGCTGAATGACCTTATAGGCCCCAGTGCTTGGCCTTGGGCCTAAACTCTATATTCCACTTTATCTACTGGAGGGGAGTATGCATGGAGGGTTCGTCGAGACACCTCTGTTTAGTGTAAGGGAAATGTAGATGCTAAACAAGAATGAAATAGAACAATAATTTATAACCTGGCAAGATGAAGTATTTGTCAGCTTAGGAGGGTATGGATGCTTATAAAGATTAGAAATGTAGAGAGATATGACTAGAAGGTGAAAGAGTGGGTAAGTTTTTAGCTATGTGGTTTTGGACATGCTCAAAAAACGGATGACAAAGGGATGATGAAAACTGAACAGTTCGATCATTTTAATATGTTGAATAGAAGGAGACTGATTAAATTCTCCTCTGTGCTTTAGGCATTCCATTTCATGGGAGCTTGCTTCTATATATATATATATATATATATATATATATATATATATATATATATATATATATATATATATATATATGTACATATATTCTCTTCTATGCTTTAGGCATTCCATTCCGTGGGAGCTTGTTTCATGTTAATGCCATTTTGCACAATTTTTATTAATACTTTATATATATATATATATGTATATATATATATATATATATATATATATATATATATATATATATATTTTTTTTTGTGCTTTAGGCATTCCATTCCATAAGGGCTTGCTTCATGATAATGGCATTTTGCATAATAATAATAATAATAATAATAATAATAATAATAATAATAATAATAATAATGTGGCACCTCCATTTCTGAATACTCGAGAGCGCCGACTTGCTTTGGAAGCAGTGACACTGAAAAGTGGTACAGCAGTACCGAAGATTTTAAAGTAACATTCAATGCTTTGGTTTCCAAAATCTCGCGACTGAACCAGAAACAGCCTGATTGATCGATCTATTCGCGTAATTTGGCGCCGCTTCTCAGGGAAGCATGATTTGAGTTAAAGTTATTATAGAGAAATTTGAAGCGAGAAAGAATCTTTTTTCCAACTGTAAAATTGATTTTCTTAGCGGAGAAACCTGGCCGTAATTCAGGAGTCGCCCACTTATAGGTATAATTTCAGTCAAGGCAAACCATTTCTGGATGGTGGAAATTGCGTCAGTTACAGATATAATATACTGGTCTATATTACAGTTGATAACTAACTATTTCGAATCTCCTTGGGCACATCACAACGGTCTACTCCCCGTAGGAGGGTAGTGTCATCAGTGCGCCTCATGCGGTGCACTGTAGGCATTACTTAAGGATCTTTGCAGCTGCCTTCGGCCCCTAGCTGCACCCCCTTTCGCTCCTTTTACTGTACCTCCTTCCATATTCTCTTTCTTCCATCTTACTTTCCACCCTCTCCTAACAATTGATTCATAGTGCAACTGCGGGGTTTTCCTCCTGTACACCATTCAAACCTTTTATTGTCAATTTCCGTTTCAGCGCTGAATGACCTCATAGGTCCCAGTGCTTGGCCATTGGCCTAAATTCTATATTCAGTTCAATTCAATTCACAACGGCCTACACATAATTAAATCTTAATAACATTTTGGAGTCGCTTTCTACTGAAAACGCTGAATACGAAATTAGGAATGAAACGAAGTGTCTCCCTCCACTCCAGAATTGGAATTTGTGATGGAAACAGACAGGGGTTCAACAACATCATACCACTCTCACTGTCATGAATTATTTTCAATGGTCCGTTAGTATACTGGCTAGCGTCGTGGCATACCGCTCAGATGTCGCGAGTTCGCGCCTCCCCGTGGCTGATGAAAAAATCGTTGGCTCTGTATCATGATCAGTTACTGCTGCAGTGTCGGGTGTGCGTGATAAATGGCAGACAAATTTTTTATGGTAAATTTTTATCTTACGCTTATGCTACTGGATATTCAGCCTACGCTGGGTGAAAAGAGAGAGAGAGAGAGAGAGAGAGAGAGAGAGAGAGAGAGAGAGAGAGAGAGAGTAGCTAGCACATGAACGGGTGACTGCGACCACAGTGAATGCTAGTTAGTGATGTTTGCTACACCGCTCGTCTCTCGATTAGTGAAGTCTGAGCATCGCTGAGTTTGTTCATTGCTTGGATGAGTGACCCGTGACCATCTGTGCGACGGGCGAGTAACATCCCCCAAAAATTAGGAGAGACTTGCAGCGTACCTGGGGAGTAGTGCCGTCAGAGCACCTCATGGGGTGCGCTGTATTCATTACTTAAGGTTCTTTCCAGCATGCCTTCGGCGCCTAGTTGCAACCGCTTTCGTTCCTTTTACTGTACCTCCTGTCATATTCTCTTTCTTCCAGCTTACTTTTCCACCGTCTCCTAACAATTGATTCATAGTGCAACTGCGAGGTTTTCCTCCTGTTACACGTTTCAAACCTTTCACTGTCAATTTCCCTTTAAGCGCTGAATGACCTAATAGGTCCCAGCGATTGGTCTTTGGCCTAAATTCTATATTCAGTTCAATTCAATTCAACTCACTAATTAATCGCCTTCAGTACTCTGTTTACTATCAGTAATTTGTGCTGTATCATCTGCAGTCGTTGCCTATTCTGCACTCTTCTGTTAACCTTTCTTGACCTTTCTTGACCTTTCTTACAACGCCAGTAAGATGGAACAAGTCAATCAGTCTTGTCCCACAGACATGTTCATAAATCCTTGTGCTGCTGAAATTGGCACACGTTGGGTGATATTGAATGATTTT
>NC_089745.1:9878417-9895917 GCF_040412425.1 Macrobrachium rosenbergii | reverse complement strand
TATATGTATATATATATATATATATATATATATATATATATATATATATATATATATATACTCGTATACATTAGCTCCGTCTGTGTGAAAATGAGACCTGCAAAAAAGGCAGTGTAAAAGCGTAGTTAAATTTGAATTGGTGTGATTTTATGAAGGTATTCTGTCCGGGTTGATTACCTCCAGACGATTTCTTGTGTTCTGCTCTTGACAGGAGATGGATAACAGGCCGACGTTCTGGCCTGGGATTAGCTGCTGGTCGGTCAGTTTGCATTATTTTTTTTATGACAGGATTCAGGGGAGCTTTGTCTATTATGTTCTTCCAGTGGCCGTCTGACAAGTTCACGTTATCTGTTGATTTTATGATGGCCGATTCCATAATCTTACTCCTGTATGGATATATGCTTCTGATAATTAAGGGGAACCACTGTTGTTCATGCGATGCACAGAATTATTATTATTATTATTATTATTATTATTATTATTATTATTATTATTATTATTATTATTATTATTATTATTATTATTATTATTATTTCGGTAGATGAAATCTATTCACATGAACAAGCACACCAAAGGGACCAATTACTTGAAATTCAAGCTTCCAAAGAATGTTGGTTTCAGCCTTCCACCGCAGACCCCACACTGCTACAGTAACTGATCATGATACAGAACCAGTGATTTTTTCATTGCCCTGGGGGAGGCGCGAACTCGCTGACATATGATGAGCAGCATGTCACGACACTAGCGACTATACCAGGGGACCAGCTTGGTTAACGAAAATTCCCGAATTTTCTGGGTCTTACCTAACAGATCTCTTGCGTTCTGCTAATTTCCGCTATAGCCCCACATACACTGTTTCACTCTCTTCACATGGTAATTTGTAGACAGTTTCTCTTTTATTTCAATTCAGCTTGCCCCACTTGAATTGTTTCACGCTCCGTGTATTTTGTAAACACCTGATTCAGCTTCTCTTTTGATTTGACCAACAATAAATACGCTCGCTACCTATGGTTCTTGGATAGGATAGGGAAAAACGAATGGGCTATTAGGGTCGATTTTACTTGTTACTTTCATAATGCCTTCTGCATACGGTAGATAAATTTAACTGGCTGTGTTTATGGCTTTTTTCGATAACTCACGCAGGGTACAGTAGCTGGACTAGTTGCCTTTGTATGACCCCTCAGTCTTTATTGAAATATCAGGGTTGCGGCGGAAATGAATATTGTAAAGGACAGTGGTTTTTCAACCTGTGGGCCATGGGCAGTTCTGATAGTAGGGGGTTTGGGGGCGGCATGCCACGGACATCTTCAAAATAATATTTAAAAAATGAAAAATCATGTACAGTAAATGCAGGCCAGTGCTTTCTTGCATAAATGAAAAAGTGTAATTTGAGTTCTGATTACAATACACATGATTTATTTACAGTAAATGCAGGCCAGTGCTTTCTTTCATAAATGAAAATGTATTACTAATAAAGCGTTCTGAAATTTAATTCCATAAATGAAATTGTAAAACTAATTAAGTGATCTGAAAATGCTTTATAATAATTCTATTATCATCATTACACAGTTCTGAAGGGCAGTGGGCCATGAGTATTTAGGGATGCCAAAAATGGGCCGTGGGCACAAAAAGGTTGAAAACCACTGGCTATAGGAAATAGAGAGAGTTGGTTTTCTATTTACGATTAAACTGTACTAAGCTGTATTTGCAACCGACCCAATTCCCCCGCCCTTCCCCAACACCCGCCCAACCGGCGGAATTGCTCTCTCGCCTTTAATATTCCTTACATACGGTCTCCTTGTTTAGCTGTCCAACGACATTAACTTCGCTTTGCTGTCGTTTTCATTTATGATGCCCGAACAAATCATTCGAGCGAGCCATGGGCATGTAGGATTTTTATTTTGCTCATTCATTCGTTTTTTTACAAATACTCTTTGGTTTTATTGAATGCCTCAAGCATTCAAAGGGTGTCCCAAAAGGAATGGTATTTTTAATTAGAATTCTGGGAACTTCTCTTTATGTAAATGGTACTATGACGATAAAAAGTTTCTGTCCTGTCAGAAATTGAAAGAAAAGGTTAAACATCAGAGTTAAAAACTTCGAGAAGAGCGCCATTTTGAATTAGTTCTTATTTAACTAAGACTCTGCAAGCTATCCTAGGAATTTGCCATTTTCATAGCCAGTATTTTGCAATTTTTCTTGTTGGCTTTATTTTTACTTTATTATTGTAAGGAATTTTTTCCCTTATTTCATGGACTACTAACATCTTCCGCGAGGCAACTATTTACTGTTATACAGTTTTTTTTTTTCTACCGGAATTGATATTGATGTATATGCAATGCCATCGTTCTTTTACGTGTATTGTACTTCATGTCTTGTACAGGGCTGTTTTTACCGAATCGTTTTTTCGCAAAGGTTCATACGAAAAAGTGAAATAATTAATACCGAAAACTCAAAAACCTTAGGGACCTGGTATGATCGATTACAGCTATAAGGTTATGTTGGTCGGGTGAGAATATGAACGAAAGAATATGCAGGTATATCTCTTGCAGAAAATAAGACTGTCGCTTTGTTTCAGTGTACTTTTTTTTTTATATCGTTGTGATTTTTCTCCTATAACTTTTATAATTTCTCCATTGAATTGTCCCGTAGGAGGATAGTGCCACCAGCGCAACTCGTCTGGTGCCCTGTACGAATCCTAATGGCTGTTTGCTGTACACCTTCGGCCCCAAGCTGCACCCGTAATTTGGCCTTTTACACTACCTCCCTTCCCTCTTCTTTTCTTTAGTGTTGCTGTCTAACCTTCTTATTCATTACTTCTTAGTGCAACTGTGGGATTTTCTCACTGTTCCGCCTTTAGATCTTGTACTTTATCTCCTTTATTTTTTGGGGGATCTTTTGATCTTGCTGTCCAACCTCTCCAGCTCCCTCTTCTCGCTGTCTTAAGCGCTGAATAGCCGAAAGTGCCCCAGAGCTTGGCTTGACCGCTTGCATTTTTAAATCCACTGAATTGGTGCAATTTAATCAGTAAGGTATACTCACTTACTTAGCCTCTCTCTTTAGAAATTAGGTCCTCACTATAACCCGTTCATTTTATAGTTTCGTTGGGGTGGGTTACTGCCAAGATTAGGGAAGGGCACCATCCTAAATGCTAAAGGTATACCGAAGCGTAGCACCTAATACATATGTATAATATATATATATATATATATATATATATATATATATATATATATAAATATATATGTATACATGTATATTTTTGTATGGGCATATATATAGTATATATATATATATATATATATACATATAAATATATATGTATATTTTTGTATAACATATATATATATATATATATATATATATATATATATATATATATATATATATATATATATATATATATATATATATATATATATATAGATATTGGGGTGTGTATCTTGGTTAATCCTGTATCCATAAGTTTGTATTTTTATGTTTTCTCATGAAAATTACAATTAGATTACACCCTTCGATTACACAGATATTGAGCCTGCTCGTGAAAATTTAATACCAGTAAAAAGTATTTTCCGATACTGATTTCCTGCCCATTGAGAGAGAGAGAGAGAGAGAGAGAGAGAGAGAGAGAGAGAGAGAGAGAGAGAGAGAGAGAGCACAGTTACGCAATCTGCATAAGATATTCCGGAATAATGAAATCAGCTCCTGCAACTTTAGCATCAATTTTTGGATAGCTTGTGACATCAACCTGGCTGTTCATTGAAGGCTCTCAGTTGAATACGATAATGTACATCTCTAAATTCGTTTGTCAATTGTAGTACAATGCACTAGTAAACATTATTGAATATCGTTCATGGTTACCAACTTATTGTTTATTTATTACCTGTATTATATTTACGATCTGATTCATATTGGTGTTAACATCTGATTTATCTAAAATGATGTAGTTGTCTGGCTTGCATTCATATGCGTGTATCATGCATTCATGTGCGTAGTCATTCTTACGCACAGTTCATTCTTATATATAGATTACACTCAACCACTTTGTAATTTCGTTCCGTATCGTTTTTAGCTGCGAGAACATGATATAAAACAGCGGATTTTATGGATTTTACTTGTATATTCGATATCGCGGGACCAGCCACCTGCGCCTGCGCCTGCAACATATGCTAAGCATCCCGGAAAGCCAACAATAAAAACGACCAGTATTAGTTTTACAACATTTCACCCAAAAAGTATTTTACAGAAGAAGAAGAAGAAGACGAAGAAGAAGAAGAAGAAGAAGAGGGAGTGTTTCTGGTCCTTAACGGTGTTTCTTATTCTCCTCCCTCTCTCTCTCTCTCCCTCCCTCCCTCCCTCCTCCCTTTTTGATGGCTTTCGAGAGTTCCGTGTTCGCGCGATACTTGACCAGAAAGAAAAAAAAGAAGAAGAAGAGGAAAAAACAAAACACCGTTTGACAATTCGGTTTCGAGAATTAAATGATGTCACAGCCGGTGCGCATTGCTCGCCTCTTATGTTCATCAGCTGGAATATAATCGTATCTGAATCCTTTGGAATGGACTTTTTTAGGCGCTTCGATCCTCCTCCGACGGGATTATTTTTCTTGCCCTGTCTCTTTATTACGATCTGCGGCATATTTTCCCCCCTCCTTTTTTTCTGTTTTCCAGGGCTGACATTCGGCTCGTCGATCTCATTGGCTCTCGGGGCCTGTGGCGTAACTGTCTGCCCAGAAATGGCATTGCCTATTAAGGAGATGTCACTGCCAATTCACTTCCTGGTGAGATGACTATTTTTGAGTACATCGGTCGGAGACTCTCTTTCTCTCTCTCTCTCTCTCTCCCTCCCTTCTCCCTGGCCCTTCCCTCCTCCCTACCCTCCCCCTCTCTATCTGTCGTAAATCTGCCTTTGTACCAAACGAGTGACCACAGCTATCTGGTAACGACCCCAATAATTTGCATCTTCGGTTTTCTTCGCCATTTAACAAAGTGATTCAGCGGATTCTCCCAATAGGTGGCGACACTATCAGGAGACACGACGCCTGTTTTTGGTTAAAAGCCACTATGCAATGCCATTAGGAACAACGGATTTTTCGACCTGACGGCGTTCGTTTTTGCCCCCCGTCGTTAGCCAATGACCCGCCTTATTGAGTTTCGTCTCCCGGAGCAGCTCCTGATCTGGATTGCGCTACCGGCCATTGAATGAACTTCTTCCTTCTCTGGGCCTCCTCCTCCTCCTCCTCCTTCTCCTCTTCTTCTTTCTCTGATTACTGAAGACACAGCCACTCCTTTTTAGACGAAAACCACTTTTTGGGACAGTTTCCAAAAGCTGCTTATCCCGATTTTTGATCGGCGAGCGCGCATGCGCCGAGCAAAACGGGAAACTCGAAGACAGCATTCTTGCGTCGAAATCGTCTGAGAGCGGTTTCATGAATTACCCACCGGTCGAATCCTCCGGGTGGGTACACAGACAGGGGTCATCTTTGCGGCAAGAACAAAATTATCGCCATTTCATGTTTGCGAAGGAAATTACCGAAAGATGGCACCGAGAGATATGGCATTCTTCGGGGAGAGAGCAAATTTCTCGATCGAACAGGAAGAAGAAGAAGAAGAAGAAGAAGGAGGAGGAGAAGAGAGGTCAGCTTAACGGACAGAGTCAGGGGCAACGGCCATAGGGGAAAGATCGAATGTAAAACGTTGTCTGGCGAGATGTCGTAACGCAAAAAGGGACACCAGGGGAGAATTTCGTTATAAAAGATCCGTTAGATCCGGATAGATTGAAGTCCTCATCCTAAGCCCTCCCCCCCATCCACTTCCCACAAGGTCCCCTCCCACCAATGAGTTCTTTGGAAAATTGCAAGACGAATCGCATTTGTCTTGGAGTGCAATTGGTATTTGAGAGAGAGAGAGAGAGAG
The DNA here is from genome assembly GCF_040412425.1 of Macrobrachium rosenbergii. NCBI lineage: Eukaryota > Metazoa > Arthropoda > Malacostraca > Decapoda > Palaemonidae > Macrobrachium > Macrobrachium rosenbergii. The sequence goes on along the minus strand of NC_089745.1, from coordinate 9,890,005 downwards.
AGAGAGAGAGAAATTTGATGATGGTGCATTTGCTAAAGACGAGACTTGAGCACCGTCCGAAACGTGATTAATGAATATGCATTTGTCGAGGTTCATGAGGGCATGAGCCCAGAGGATGAAGAGTTCAACGGAACCCACTGGTCAAAGACCTGGCTCTGGCTGGATAATTGATTGTTGTTGTATGACGTTGTATTGTGAACAAAGTCTGTAAATAAATAAAATGCTGCTCTTCGATGTTGGCGATGTCTGTAGTATGCAACTGCAAAAGACTAAATAGCAGAAATTTATTTTGACAAAGGATTTCGCTGTGAAAAGGCCCTATTTTAATATAGTAGTCAAGCCTTCACAAGCAATCATTACAAGACAGATGCAAAATGATATGGTAGGCATTTATTCGGAGATACAAAAGTCCTTTGACATGAGGACTTATGCAGAGTGCTGGGATGTGCATTCGTCTTAGCAGATTGAGATGCCTTGAGTATGTACCCTCAGATGATATGGTGTAGTTCGTGAGAGGCATCTGTTGAGAACTGATGCATAAGTTTTAGAAATATATTTTTTTCCATCCTTGTTCAGGTGTTAAAAGTTGTCTGTTGAAGGTTGTTACAAAAGCCTAGGAAAGATTAAGAGTTTCATTTCACGATTTGGAGAAGGCAGTGTTGAAGGCTTGTCTAAAGTATTCTGCCCTAAAATGAAAGACTGCAGTATCTGCAAAAATGCAGAACTGAGAAAAATGGTAGATACTGCAGTTTCCCTTGCCTTACTACTGATTTTGCAGATACTGCAAATGGGACCCCACTGAATAAAGCATTGAAGAATCATTCTGAAACTGCAGTAACTTGTGTATTAGTGTTTCACGAATTCAGTAGGTGGAATATCTCAGTTTCGAAAATTTTGCAAATACTGCAGAATTGTACAGAGATGCAAAGTTCAGTGATGCCCATTTGCCTGTGACTAGTGTGAGAGCTTGAGGTTTATAAAGGCGTCTCCATACTACAGTAGAAGATGTCATAAACACAAGTCGGCGACTTGTCGCATATGTATTACAAACATTGAAAACAATCTAACGACCGTAAGTGGAGAACGAACCTTTGGCAAATAATGGATAATCGTATGAAGGACTGGTTAGAACTATCATTAAGTCGTTGACTTGTATTCAACCTGTTTGTGATGTGTATGTGATAAATAGCCGATGTGTTTATGACATATTTTACTGTAGTGTGTACGCACCCTTACAGATACGGAGTCTTGGGATCTACATGCCAGAAGTATGTGAAGATTCAATGTATGCCTCTTTTTCTTTTTAAAAAACTGGTGCAGTTGCTTATTATTGGCCTTTGTTGAAAGTAGCAGGTGCCTGTTAAATATCTATAAGTCTTTTTTTAGTTTTCTGTTAATGAAAACTATTGAGATGGCTATTTGTCTGTCCGTCCGCACTTTTTCTGTCCGCCCTCAGATCTTAAAAACTACTGAGGCTAGAGGGGTGCAAATAGGTGTGTTGATCATCCACCCTTCAGTCATCAAACATACCAAATTGCAGCCCTCTAGCCTCAGTAGCTTTTATTTGATTTAAGGTTAAAGTTAACCATGATCGTGCGTCTGGCACCGCTATAGGTGCCAACAACATAGGCCACCAACCGGCCGTGGCTGAAAGTTTCATGGGACGCGGTTGAGAGTTTCATACAGCACTATACACTGTATAGAAAACTCGATTGCGCCGAAGTAACTTCGGCGCATTTTTTACTTGTTTAACTAGAGCGTAGGTCCAAATCCTGAATTCTCTGTATTTTTTGCGCTTGTTTCAGGTCCAAATCCTGAATTCTCAGTAGGCGTTTGCAGAGGTCTTGGAAATAATTTCGTCTCGACTATATCATAGGGAGACTGTAAAGTGTCCAGTACACGAAATCTCATTTCAAGAAAACATTATTTATGATTTTGTTGCATCTTATTTGTTGAATACAAGTACTGTTGTCAAATGAACAATAAAAAGAAAAAAAGTTTAGTTTTCATTAACTGAAGCTCCCGTAGTGCCGTCAGTACACCTCATGTGGTGAACTGTAGGCATCACTTAAGGTTCTTTGCAGCGTGCCTTCGGCCCCCAACTGCAACCCCTTTCGTTCCTTTTACTGTACCTCCTTTCATATTCTCTTCCATCTTTCTTCCCAGCCTCTCCTAACAATTGATTCATGGTGCAACTGCGAGGTTTTCCTCCTGTTACACCTTTCATACCTTCTTGTTGTAGATTTCCGCTTCAGCGCTGAATGACCTCATAGGTCCCAGTGCTTGGCCTTTGGCCTAAACTCTATATTCAGTTCAGTTCAGTTGAGTGCAGCAGCGATTTGGTAGGAAAATAAAACGTAACCAAGAAACAATTTGACGTTCTCAACAATCCAGTCATGATCGTTAAGATAATAAGATAATAATGTTCACTCGATCACCGGCATTATAAAACAAGTAATGTGTTACGAAGGAAAGTCGATGATATCAATACGAATGATCGCTGTACTGTCAGCTGACCATTAATTATTGGCGGTTGTTAAATGGTGGTTTATATAACTGTGCGATTATATTGATAGAGTATATTTAGATACATGTACACGTGATTTTATATATATATATATATATATATATATATATATATATATATATATATATATATATATATATATATATATATATATATAATGTCGTTTATATATATGTATTTATATTATATATAATATACATTATGTATATATATACACATATTTTACATATATATGTGTATATATATATATATATATATATATATATATATATATATATATATATATATATATATATATATCTAAATATACTCTAGTTCCTCGTTGGTCGAGTCGGTAGAGTTCTCGGCTAGCACTTTGTTAGGCCCGAGTTCGAGTCTCCGGCCGGCCAATGAAGAATTAGAGGAATTTATTTCTGGTGACAGATATTAATTTCTCGGTATAATATGGTTCGGATTCCACAATAAGCTGTAGGTCCCGTTGCTAGGTAACCAATTGGTTCTTAGCCACGTAAAATAAGTCTAATCCTTCGGGCCAGCCCTAGGAGAGTTGTTAATCAGCTCAGTGGTTTGGTTAAACTAAGGTATACTTAACCTTTTATCTAAATATACTCTATCAAATTAATCGTACAGTTATATTAACCACCACTTAACAACCGCCAATAATCAATGGTCAGCTGTCGGTACAGTGAACACTTGTATTGATATTATCGACTTTCCTCCGTAATACATTACTTGTTTTATAATGCCGGTGATCAAGCGGTCATGACCGGATTGTTGGAAACGTCAAATTTTTTCATAGTTACTTTCATTTTCCTACCAAATCGCTGCTCCAGTTAATGAAACCCAAAGCTTTTTTTTTTCTCTTATTCATTCAACAATAGCACTTGTATTCAACAATTTGATGCGACAGGATCATAAATAATGTTTCCCTGAAATGAGACTTCGTGTAACTGCACACCTCACATTACAGTCTCTCTATGTTATAGCCAGAAACGAAATTATTTCCCAAGACCTCTGCAAACGCCTCCATTATATACAGTATATATATATATATATATATATATATATATATATATATATATATATATATATATATATATATATATATATATATATATATATATATGTATATGTATATATACACACACACGCACACACACAATTGTGAGTGTGTGGAGAAAACATATAGCCGCTCATAAGAGACCACTAACCATGGAGAAAGTTTCGGTAAACGCTCGTTTGCTTTTTTTATTTTTTTTATTTTTAAAAGCCGAGAGATTTACTCCTGTGAGGGTAGACAGTCGTTCTCCCAATCGGTTTGTTGTCTCATCCGCCGTCGAAATGACACCATCATTTTTCAGCCACCTAAAAATATCTCGAGGTTGTTTTTGCAGGTTTAATTTTAGATCGTGAATGTTTCAGGGTGGTTCTGTTTATTTTCTCACTAGTGGTTTTGCTCTCTTTTATTCCTCGACTCTTCTTATTTTAAGAAACGGCAAAGAATGTTGAGTGTCTTTTGTTGGTATTTGGCGCAAAAGCTGTTTTTTGTTTATTTTCCTTCAATTTAGTTACTAATGGCATCAAATCCATATTGTAATGATTTCTTCTTAATTGTTGGCATTAACCATGAGTAAGTAACATGCTAGTTTTTTTTTTTTTTTGTTAGACCACCTATCAAGAGCTATGCTATTTATCTGTGTCGTTGAACATGGTCATTACGGCGTCTTGATACACAAATCAATAAAGAAATGAGTTAAAACAGTCAGCCATCCACTGAGAATTCACCATATATCATAAAAGGAGGGATATTAATACTATAAACTCACAAGGAGTCTCATAATATGAAAATAACCATTTTTGCAAGAAAATTCTCTTGAAAGAGATCGGGGATACTATATATCCTCTGTTCTCCCCTTCCACTCAAAAAAAAAAAAAATAAATAAATAAACAAATAAAATCCAGAGTACATCCTATGCCATGTCAAATTATAACAGAAACAGCAATGCCCCACAGTCCATCTGTCTTCAAAATTTCATTAGAATCCATCCATTACTTTTTAGTTTTCTGAAAAGAAAACTATTGTGCCAGCTTTGTCTGTCCGTCCGAACTGTTTTCTGTCCGCACATTTTGTGTCCGCCCTCAGAACTTAAAAGCTACTAAGGCTAGAGGGCTGCAAATTGGTATGTTGATCATCCACCCTCCAGTCATCAAACATACCAAATTGCAGACCTTTAGCCTCAGTAGTTTTTATTTTATTTAGGTTAAGTAGTTTTTTCTGGCAACCACGGCCGGTTGAGAGTTTCATGGGCCTCGGCTCGTACAGCATTATACCGAGACCACCGAAAGATAGATCTAATTTCGGTGGCCTTGATTATACGCTGTAGCGGCTGTACTGAGAACAAGATTGCGCCGAAGAAACTTCGGCGCATTTTTTGACTTGTTTAAACATCTTGCAAATAAACAAACTAACAAAAACACATTGACGGAGATAGTAGCCAGGCAGCCACTGCCATAGGTAGTCAGCTGATATTCTCAAAGAAATCTTCTTACAAGTAAAAAATCCTTAAGCTACCCTTGAACGCCGAGTCCTCGTTAAGGGGAGCAGCATCCAGCATCCTCGACAGCAGTGTGTTAAATGATAATGACTACATCTCCGCTTACAACGAGAGATAGTCACCCCGATATCAAACGCTGACATTAATTGCCGTGAGACGCGTTTTTTTTTTTTTGGGGCGGAGGGAGGGTGACCCCAGGCTTTGGGAAGGGGGACCCAGGGTTTTGTTGTGGGATAGGGGACCCAGAGTTTTGTTGGGGGTAGGGGACCCGGTTTTTTTGGGAGGGGGAACCCAGGGTTTTTGGGGGAGGGGACCCAGGTTTTTTTGGAGGGATGGGGACCCAGGGTTTTTATTTTTTGGTGGGGGGGCGTAGGGGCTGGATCCGTTAGCGAATGAATGAATTATGAGCGGATCTAGTTCAAGTTCACTGGATACTTCTTTTCCATGTTTTTATTATTTTCTTCTGTAAAGAAATAAAAAAGTTTATAATAGTGATTAAGACATATATTATTATCCTCAGTCTTTCTCCTCCCTGGCAAGTAAATAACATTACGGGAAGGTGGAGATGGCTTGGACATGTCATTCGCACAACACTAGCTAGTATAGTGATTAGTGTCGTGCAATGCCACTCAGATGTCGCGGGTTCGCGTCTCCCCCAGGGCGAAAAAAAATCACTGGCTCTGTATCATGATCTGTTACTGTTGCAATGTGGGTTCTGAGGTGGGAGGTTGAAACCATCATTCTTTGGAAGCTTGAATTCCAAGTCAGTGGCCCCTTTGGTGGGCTTGTTCCATGTGAATAGGTTTCATCTACTGAAACATAATAATAATAATAATAATAATAATAATAATAATAAGAACTTGCGTTTGACTGATTTAAGTGAAAAGAGGGTGCTAGAGTGGTTGGACGGCAAGATGAAGAGATCCAGAAAATAATGAGACGAAATACAAGGATTTAAAGGTGGAACTCACTGCAGGCATCACGTAAGGTTCTTCGCAGCGTGCCTTCGGCCCCTAGCTGCAACCCCTTCCGTTCCTTTTACTGTACCTCCTTTCATATTCTCTTTCTTCCATCTTACTTTCCACCCTCTCTTAACAATTAATTCATAGTGTGAGTGCGAGGTTTTCCTCCTGTTACATCTTTCAAACCTTTTACTGTCAATTTCCGTTTCAGCGCCGAATGACCTCATAGGTCCCAGTGCTTGGCATTTGGGCTAAATTCTATATTCTATTCGGTGGAATGGGCAGCAAGATGGAAGAAAGGAAGAGGGGAAACAGATTGAAGAAAAAGGCTAAAAAGTGATGTTAGGGGCCGAAGGGACGCTGCAAACGCTCCTTAGTAATGCCTACAGTGCACCAAGTGAGGTGCACTGACGGCATTATACCCCTGCGGGGATAATACATAGGTTGGTTGTGTTTCTTAGACTCCTTCGCGTCAGGATGCTGGAGGTGATTAGTTATTATTATTATTATTATTATTATTATTATTATTATTATTATTATTGCCCTCTTGGCTCAGAAGTTACCGTCCCCCCCCCTTCCACATCCAGAGCCCAAGATCGATCTCACGGGGTAAACTTTTTGGGCCCATTACGTCAAAATTTCATTGGTTAGTTGACTGGTGGGCAGTAGCCAGGGTGGAAAAGTTGTTGGAGTTAATAGCCTCATCTTAAAAAGTCATACTGTAATTGATAACTTTGATAACTAGAGGTCAAAAATCATTCACTTTAATGAGAAAAGGCGTATTGAAAAAAAATAGAATTACTATTACACCTGTATTATTGTTAGTCAGTACTGTCATTACTATAATAATAATAATAATAATAATAATAATAATAATAATAATAATATGTAATGGTAATAGGTAAAAAATGCGCCGAGGTGTCTTCAGCCCAATCGAGTTTTCTGTACAGCGTATAATCAAGGCCACCGAAAACAGATCTATCTTTCATTGGTCTCAGTACAATGCTGTATGAGCCGCAGCCCACGAATCCTTAACCACGGCCCGGTGGTGGCCTGTCTATATCGTTGCCAGATGCACGATTATGGCTAACAAACCTTAAATAAATAAAACTACTGATTCTACAGCGCTGCAATTTGGTATGTTTGATGATTGGAGGGTGGATGATCAACATACCAATTTGCAGCCCTCCAGCCTCAGTAGTTTTTAAGATCTGAGGGTGGACGGACAGACAAAGCCGGCACAATAGTTTTCTTTTACAGAAAAATAAGAAGGAAACGAAGCTACGGAAGCATTAAAGACAAATTTCTTCCCAAATACGTTTCTAGGTCTGTTGTAAAAAATGTTTTCTTTTCGTGGTCGAAATTAAGTGGCGGATGGCGCTTCCAAGCCGTGAACTTTCTTATATAAGATGGACGTTTCACGGAATGACAGAATTGACGCTACTGGTGGGCCATCTTAAGGTGCGCTGTCAACGCAGCGGCTGAAGCGTCTCTAGCCGCGAGGCTGTAGCCTTGAGGCTACCAATTTGCACTCATTTCCATTATATCAAATGAGAAGGTTTTCAATGACACGTCTACAACCTTCTCATTTGATATAATGGAAATGAGTGCAAACTGGAAAACCTTCTCATTTGATATAATGGAAATGAGTGCAAATTGGAAAACCTTCTCATTTGATATAATGGAAATGAGTGCAAATTGGAAAACCTTCTCATTTGATATAATGGAAATGAGTGCAAATTGGAAAACCTTCTCATTTGATACAATGGAAATGAGTGCAAATTGGAAAACCTTCTAATTTGATATAATGGAAATGAGTGCAAATTGGAAAACCTTCTCATTTGATATAATGGAAATGAGTGCAAACTTGAAAACCTTCTCATTGATATAATGGAAATGAGTGCAAACTTGAAAACCTTCTCATTTGATATAATGAAATGAACAAATTGGAAAAACCTTCTCCATTTGATATAATGGAAATGAGCACAAATTGGAAAACCTTCTCATTTGATATAATGGAAATGAGCACAAATTGGAAAAACCTTCTCATTTTGATATAATGGAAATGAGCGCAAATTGGAAAACCTTCTCATTTGATATAATGGAAATGAGCACAAATTGGAAAACCTTCTCATTTGATATAATGGAAATGAGTGCAAATTGGAAAACCTTCTCATTTGATATAATGGAAATGAGCGCAAATTGGAAAACCTTCTCATTTGATATAATGGAAATGAGTGCAAATTGAAAACCTTCTCATTTGATATAATGGAAATGAGCACAAATTGGAAAACCTTCTCATTTGATATAATGGAAATGAGCACAAATTGGAAAACCTTCTCATTTGATATAATGGAAATGAGTGCAAATTGGAAAACCTTCTCATTTGATATAATGGAAATGAGTGCAAACTTGAAAACCTTCTCATTTGATATGGTGAAAATGAGTGCAAATTGGAAAACCTTCTCATTTGATATAATGGAAATGAACACAAATTGGAAAACCTTCTCATTTGATATAATGGAAATGAGTGCAAACTTGAAAACCTTCTCATTTGATATAGTGAAAATGAGTGCAAATTGGAAAACCTTCTCATTTGATATAATGGAAATGAGCACAAATTGGAAAACCTTCTCATTTGATATAATGGAAATGAGTGCAAACTTGAAAACCTTCTCATTTGATATAGTGGAATGAGTGCAAATTGGAAAACCTTCTCATTTTGATATAATGGAAATGAGCACAAATTGGAAAACCTTCTCATTTGATATAATGGAAATGAGTGCAAACTTGAAAACCTTCTCATTTGATATAGTGAAAATGAGTGCAAATTGGAAAAACCTTCTCATTTGATATAATGGAAATGAGCGCAAATTGGAAAACCTTCTCATTTGATATAATGGAAATGAGTGCAAATTGATAGCCTCAAGACTACAGCCACGCGGCTACAGACGCTTCAGCCGCTGCATTGACAACGTACCTTTACCCTTCCCAAAAGGCCACTTCCTCTTGTAGACGATTTCCACTGAGGAATTTTAGATAAGCAGAAGGAGTAAATAACTGATCTACATCGCCATAGGGCATTCGATGCATGGCATTAGATATGCATAGTCTTCATGAAAATTAGTCCAGGAATAATTTTGGTTAATGTTTACAAAAAAAAAAAAAAACCTCATGATCTGATTGATTTATGAAAATGTTGCTTGTCATGCCAAGCAGTGGGGAACATTCAGCCATTCATTGCTTAAGGTGTAAGGAGGGTTAGGGTGGTTGAACAGCAGGATGGAAGGAAGTAGGAATAGGGGTACAGTAAAAGGTTTAAAAGTGGGTGCAGCTAGGGGCCGAAAGAACGCTGCAAACAACCTTCAGTAATGCCTACAGTGCTTCACATGAAGTTCACTGACTGTACTACCCCCAAGGGACAAAATATAATTATGACCAGGTGGAAATTGGGAACACCTCACAATTGTTTTCTAAGTACCTATAAAATTTCAACCTGTGTACGCATTTTCTAGTAAACATAGAAATATCTCTTGAAAATTATGCTTAGGTTGTGTTAATTGGTTTTAGTCAACTATAGATCACTCGACTGATATATGTTCCAGTTTGTGTGATTTGCTTCGTGTTGAATGCTGTTTTAACTATGAATGATACAGCGCAGTACTACCCTAAAATGGAAAACTGCAGTATCTGCAAAATTTTCGAAATTGAGACATGCCACCTATTGGGCTCATGAAACACTAGTATACAAGTTACTGCAGTTTCAGAATGATTCTTCAATGCTTTCCACGAGTATGTAGGGGTTCCATTTGCATTATCTGCAAAACCAGTAGTAAGGCAAGGGAGTATCTACCATTTTTCTCAGTTTTATATTTTTGCAGATACTGCAGTCTTTCATTTTAGGGCAGAGTACTTTAGTATCAAATAAGTTGTACAGATAAATTCCCGTTCTGATTCATGGCCATAGCCAGCAGCAGGTCAGCATGGAGGTCAGTGGTGGATGGGGTTGGGGATAGGGGATGGAGGGGTCGCGACAAGAGTCAAGTGCGGGGAAAAATTAAAATCGAAGTCTGCAGTAAGACCTGATTAGCGCCAGGTGTCGAATGCCGGTATTCACCTTTTGTTTATTCCAGTCTCGAGAAAATGTTTCATTATTATTCAGGGAATTTGAGTAAACTAATCAGCTCTGGCAGAAAAGTGCCATTTTTATACCTCTTGCCACAGGATGAAGGGATGTCCATAAATAACAAGTGAAATTGGACGTAGGTTAGTTCAGTTCAGTTTAAGGGTTATTATATATATATATATATATATATATATATATATATATATATATATATATATATATATATATATATATATATATATATATATATATATATATATATATATATATATATATATATATATATGTATTTATGTTTTTATGACCAAAATAAAAGCAACTTAACATTGTATATCAAAATCGTCTTTATATTTTTCTTATGCGATATGGTAAATGATTAAATATATTTAAGTTGGGAACATACAGTCGTATCTCTCTCTCTCTCTCTCTCTCTCTCTCTCTCTCTCTCTCTCTCTCTCTCTCTCTCTCTCTCTCTCTCTCTCTTGCAAAACCCGACCAATCTACCTTACATAGAAGCCCCCTTTACTATCATTCATACTAAATCCTTTCTATATAAAACTGAAAAGAGAGAGAGAGAGAGAGAGAGAGAGAGAGAGAGAGAGAGAGAGAGAGAGAGAGAGAGGAGGTGAATTCCAGTCCATATCCATCATGTATATTTGGAATTTAATTGCGCAAGAGATTTCGATTTTGCTTCAACGGGTAGAGAGGTGAATGTGCTGTTCAGAAATTTCTGTTTTCTCAAGACACCTGATGCGGATTATTTGTTTTTCTTTTTTAATAAGTGAGTGGGATCTCTTCTTTCTGTATTTCCCTTTATATCCTCTTATTTCTTGCTAATGAACACCTTCATATTCTGTGGAAACTTGAATTTCAAGTCAATGGCCCCTGTGGGCTTGTTCCATATGAATAGGTTTCATGTTCTGAATAATAATAATAATAATAATAATAATAATAATAATAATAATAATAATAATAATAATAATAATAATAATAAAAAGCGTATCGTTGTGTTGTCCTTTTGGACCAAGGCTTAACTACATTTTTTTAAAATTATACATTTTCCATATTTATTTTGAAATAAATGGGTTAATTGAATTAATTTTTAGGTTGAAATATATGTTCTTATCGAACTGAATACAGAATTTAGGCCAAAGGCCAAGCACTGGGACCTATGAGGTCATTCAGTGCTGAAACGGAAGTTGACAGTAAAAGGTTTGAAAGGTGTAACAGGAGGAAAACCTCAAAGCAGTTGCACTATGAATCAATTGTTAGGAGAAAGTGGAAAATAAGATGGAAGAAAGGGAATATGGAAGAGGTACAGTAAAAAGAACGAAAGGGGCCTAAGGAAGGCACGCTGCAAAGAACCTTAAGTAATGCCTACAGCGCACCGCATGAGGCGCACTGACGGTACTACCCCC
>NC_089745.1:9795917-9875917 GCF_040412425.1 Macrobrachium rosenbergii | reverse complement strand
ACCTAAGGTTCTTCGCAGCGTGCCTTCGGCCTCTAGCTATAATCCTTTTCGTTCCTTTTGTTGTTTCTCCTTTCATATTCTCTTTCCTTCACCTTACTTTCCACCCTCTCCTAACAGTTGATTCATAGTGCAACTGCGAGGTTGCCTTCCTGGTACACCCTTCAAGCCTTCTACTGTCAATTTCTGTTTTAGCGCTGAATGACCTCATAGGTCCCAGTGCTTGGCCCTTGGCCTAAATTCTATATTCAATTGCATTCAGTTCAATTATCCATGTTTCCATTTTCCTCTGAATGCTTTATGTGTTTTCTTTGATGTTCATTGTAAATTTCACTTCATTGCACTTCCAGCCTGTGTTTTCTTTGATTTTATTGTCCATTTTAGTTAGGGAATACTATATTTTACTTTGTATTTTACAGTGATTATTTCGATCTTCTGTGTTATATTTTGAGTTACGACGCCCCCATTTTCTTCGTATTTAGTTTTATTTTAATGTCCGTTTTAGATTATTAAATCATCCTGTTTTGTTATATGAGCAAACCTATTTTATTTTATCAGATTGGCAGCGTCCCTTTGTTTGTATTTTGTCTGTGTCCGCTGAACTTTATTTTGATTGCCTGTTTTCATTGTTTGTCGTTTGCCTGAATGCCTCCATTCAACATTGTTTAATTGTTTGGTTTTCAACGTCCGATGTAATTTTATTTGGTAGAAAGTGCGCGTCTTTTGTTGTGTTCTTCGAATCTTGTTCTTATGGTGATTTGAATTAGGGCTCACCGCGACTCTCTCTCTCTCTCTCTCTCTCTCTCTCTCTCTCTCTCTCTCTCTCTCTCTCTTTTTAGCAAGTCCTTCTCACAGCTGGACGACCCATGTTCTAAGGCCGTGGGACGACCAGTGTTCGAATCTGAAACCCGGACGAAGAGGGACGAAATAGGCGTGTTTCCTAAAATCCAATATGCCTATGTTGGCCTTAACAGTGGATTATGGACCTAGTTGTTAGACGATTGTTGTTGGTTGTTTTCCCGACGGAATGAAACCATTCAAAATCTCTCTCTCTCTCTCTCTCTCTCTCTCTCTCTCTCTCTCTCTCTCTCTCTCTCTCTCTCTCTCTCTCTCGCCCTTTAATTTTCACGTGTATATATATATGCAAACATAGTAGAATCTACTGGTCACTTTTACCAGACACATATGTAATTCTAATAGCCACAGTGCCCTATTAACTTCTCGAATTCTTCACGCTTTTTTGGATATGCTTGTAGTTTACATATACAAACATCTTCAACTAATATTTCTCATTCACTCGTGCGTTTTCATGCAATTATGAACAGACAGTTTCTCTCTCTCTCTCTCTCTCTCTCTCTCTCTCTCTCTCTCTCTCTCTCTCTCTCTCTCTCTGTAATTTGCACGTATATATATATATAAAAAATCTTCAAGTAAATATTTCTCTTCACTCGTGCGTTTTCATGCAATTATAAATAAGCAATTCTCTCTCTCTCTCTCTCTCTCTCTCTCTCTCTCTCTCTCTCTCTCTCTCTCTCTCTCTCTCTCTCTCTCACTGTAATTTTCACACATATATATATATATATATATATATATATATATATATATATATATATATATATATATATATATATATATATATATATATATATATATATATGTATACACACACAAACATCTGCAACTAAATATTACTCTTTCACTCGTGCGTTTTCATGCAATTATGAATAAACAGTTTCTCTCTCTCTCTCTCTCTCTCTCTCTCTCTCTCTCTCTCTCTCTCTCTCTCTCTCTCTCTCTCTCAGATATATTTACTAATGTGCCGGCTATTATAATGATATTCGCTGTTTTTACTTGAGCATTCATATAAATGAATATGCAACATCATCATTTAGGAGTTCCTCCACTCGTCTAGGAGCTGACGATGTCGCAACGGCCGATTCGCCACCTGCTGCAGGTTTTTCTACGTCGAGCCTCGCCATTGTTCCTCGCTGTCAGGCAATCACTCGCCATCCGCCCCTTCCGCCAGGAGAGAAATCTGAACCCCCTTCCTCTTAGAACCCCCTCCCCTCTGTCCCTTCTACCTTCCTCCTCCTCCTCCTCCTCCTCCATTTGAATCTCCCATCTCCTTCTTATGCCTATCCCCTCTTCCCCTCTCTGAAACTTCTCCACACCTTTTCGAAATCTCTCTTCCTCCTCCTCCTCCTCCTCCTATTTGCCAGAAGTAAGTGTACTTCGCCACCCAAATCCTCCCCTCACCACCTCTCCTACCAATCCCTCCTTCTAGCTCCCCTAATGTCTTCCAACTCTGGTCCCTCATTTTTTTGTCTACTAATTTCTCAAATGTCACGACAACGCCTGATATCGCTTAATCACTACGTCCAACTTACATACCATAAGCATGATGGACTTTCTGGGTCTTTTTTTCGAGGATAGGGTATTTATATCCTCTCTCTCTCTCTCTCTCTCTCTCTCTCTCTCTCTCTCTCTCTCTCTCTCTCTCTCTCGTTTTTAAACATGCGGGTTTAAATGCAATTTACGTTTGCGTAGTAAGTAAGATTTAAACTTCATTATGTGTCACGGCAAGGTATGAAACTGTAAAAGATTCTTTTTATTTTAAGGACGTTGTCACATGAACAAGTCTTCTAGCTTCCTTTAGCATCTCCCTACCAAATCTGACAACAAGTAACTAAGTTTATTTTGTGCGTAGTTGCTAAATTAAAGTAATGAATTTTCTTTAAGAAGGTGTTTAACAAGCAAAAGGTGTACAAAATTTCATTTCTCTTTTTGCAGTCCGTGTTTGTAAGCACCATTTTTTGGTCATAATTTAGCGTCTTCCGATCAAATTTCGCATCAGTTAGTTAATATATTTGACAAAATTAAGCACGTTCATCTCTGCGCTTGTGCATTAGCCCCGTGAAAATACTCTGTTTCATTCATGCCCCAATAACAAGAATATCAGCGGAAAGACGTTTCAAAATGGCTGCAAAACGTGCCAGTGTGACATCTCTCCGTATCTGAGCAGATTGGCTCGTAGATGATTGCAACATCCTTCGGCGAGAGGAAACGTCGTCCTTTGGGAAATATTACCTTTTAAGGATATCGTTTGCAATATCCTTTGTGGCGTGGGGCACACTTTCGGTGGATATCTCACCACTACGTGAAAGATGAACGTGGTGGCATCTTCGGTTATTGATTATTACACTGACAGATGACTGAAAATGACTGTGACAGATGACTGAAAATGACGGTGACAGTTGGCTGAAAATGACATTGACAGATGGCTGAAAATGACGCCGACAGATGACTAAAAATGACGCTGACAGGTGACTGAAAATGACGCTAACAGATGGCTGAAAATGACGCTGACAGATGGCTGAAAATGACACTGACAGATAACTGAAAATAACGCTGACAGATGACTGAAAATGACGCTGACAGATGGCTGAAAATGACGCTGACAGAGAACTGAAAATGACACTGTCACATGACTGAAAATGACTCTGATAGAAGACTGAAAATGAAGCTGACAGATGGCTGAAAATGACGCTGACAGAGGACTGAAAATGACACTGTCAGATGACTGAAAATGACTCTGATAGAAGACTGAAAATGACACTGAGAGATGACTGATAATGACTCTGATAGAAGACTGAAAATGACACTGATAGATGACTGAAAATGACACTGACAGATAACTGACAGTGACACTGACAGATGACTGAAAATGACGAACCGCAGCAAAGACAAGTGATAGAGGCAGACTTTGGTTACTGAGACAACGACCGGTCACGAATGAAAATGACCAACTGACGGAAAAATGAAAATGACTGACAGTGTGTATGGCAGTGACTTGAATATAGAAACTGAGGATGACTGACACCAGAAGTGGCAACAAGAAAAATAAAAGTGACTGACATTAACAAGGTAATGATGAACACCTACGATTTTATTGAGCAGTGACAAAAACAGTTAAGAAGGATTGACAGCTACTGGTTACTAGAACTTAAAAAGGCTGAATATAGCAATAGAAATAACTGATAAAGACCTACATTGGCAGACAGGTTCATTTTGAAATTGGTGCATAAAATCATGCAACCGTTCTCTCTCTCTCTCTCTCTCTCCCCAATTGCTTTATTGATCTTTTTCCCAACCTTATCACTTACTCTCGCGCTCGCACGCACACAAACACGTGCTTACAGAATCCATCCTTCCCCCACCTCTCCTTCCCTAACCTCCCCCTCCTCTGTATCTATGTCAGGAAGGCCGAGAAGAATTTATCCGACAGAAGGTCCATGTGGCAGTTGATAGGGATCCGACCCCTCGTATTTACGAGTCGCCGGAGAAACCCAGAACGGGAGGCGGGGGTCAGATCATGAAAGGCGAAGGTCGAGGAGAGCGTTTAAGCAAATATCGTAAATTATCGCCGGCTTGAACACGGCCTATTCAATTTCCATGTGTAAGAATGTAAGGTGTGTTGGTCCGTCCATCTGTTATCCTAGTTATAGGCTAGCTGGCCACTCCCCTCTTGGCTGTTTATGGATATCGTA
The DNA here is from genome assembly GCF_040412425.1 of Macrobrachium rosenbergii. NCBI lineage: Eukaryota > Metazoa > Arthropoda > Malacostraca > Decapoda > Palaemonidae > Macrobrachium > Macrobrachium rosenbergii. Next base: position 9,871,373 of record NC_089745.1, on the reverse strand, counting down.
CATCTCCGGCAAAAAGTCTCGCGTATCCGACCGAGTGCTTCTTGGATGTAGGCAATGCACACACACACACAGAGAGAGAGAGAGAGAGAGAGAGAGAGAGAGAGAGAGAGAGAGAGATATTTTTGATTAGCAATAACTTCTGTATTCTGTATTCGAACCATTATTTACTTTGGCAAAAGAAATAGAAATCTGTAGGTAGTGCACACACACACACACACACACACACACACACACACACACACAGAGAGAGAGAGAGAGAGAGAGAGAGAGAGAGATTTTTAATGGGTAACAGCTTCTGGTATTCTGCGTTCTGAACCATCATTTGATTCTGGTAAAAGAAATAGAAATCTGTAGGCAGTGGAGAGAGAGAGAGAGAGAGAGAGAGAGAGAGAGAGAGAGAGAGAGAGAGAGAGAGAGAGAGAGAGAGAATTTTTAATGGGTAAATAGCTTCTGTATTCTGTGTTCGAACCATCATTTGATTTGTCAAAAAGAGAATGGAGAGAGAGAGAGAGAGAGAGAGAGAGAGAGAGAGAGAGAGAGAGAGAGAGAGAGAGAGAGAGAGAGAGAGAGAGAGTTTTTAATTGATAATAACTTCGGTATTCTGCGTTCGAACCATCATTTGATTTGGCAAAAGAAATAGAAATCTGTAGGCAGTGAACAGAGAGAGAGAGAGAGAGAGAGAGAGAGAGAGAGAGAGAATCTTTAATGGCAAAACGATTACCAACCCGGCAAGGGCTGCCGTATGTCGCACAGCCTTACACCCTGAGAAGACTTCACCTCCCTCCTATGCAAATGTCTGCTAAAGTGACGCGCTGCGTTTTTGTTATTTACGAGGAACGGAAGAGTCCTGAAGACGAACGGAATACTAAATATAGAGGCATCTTTACATGGGATCGCATGGCCTAAGGGGATCGGAACCCCACTCCCTTCTCGTTGATGGATGCTGGATCGTTACTCCGAAGTGTTGATGGTAGAGCTCCTTCTAGCTTCTCATTGTCATGGAAAATGACATAAGTCGCCTGGTTTATCCTGGGTTATTTTCGCGTGTTTTATTGCGTCTGTAAAGGGCTGATCTGAAACTGTGTTGTTGTAGGAATGAAATATGCTTTATAAAAATAAAATGTGAACTGTTGATAAAACAATCTTATGACGCTGCAGGGGACCTCCTTATATACTGTAGAAATGATTGACGCTAAGTTAGTTTGGGTCAGGGGCACGTTGGAAAATGAAAGCGTTAAGAAATTTCTTCATCTTTATATTTTCCTTCTTCTTCTTCTTCTTCTTCTTCTTCTTCTTCTTCTTCTTCTTCTTCTTCTTAAGACGGTGATGGAAAAGAGAGAACGAGAGGCGTGTTAGCTAAGAGAGCAGAAAATCTTTTGAAATGCAATGGCGTGGCAAGAGGGTTCAATCGGAGGGTTGTGTATGAGGAGTTAAAAAGGTGTTTAAAAGAAAAGGCAACAAAGAAAACTCCCTATGATTTAAAAAAAGTTATCGGAAAACCCCTATGATTTAAAGAAAAAGGTAACGAAAAATCCCTTTGATTTAAAGAAAAGGATAACGAAAAATCCCTGTGACTTAAAGAAAAAAGTAACGAAAATCCCCTTTGATTTAAAGAAAAAGATAGCGAAAAGCCCTTTGGTTTAAAGAAAAAGGTAACGAAAAGCCCCTTTGATCTAAAGAAAAAGGTAACGAAAAACCCCTTTGATTTAAAGAAAAAGGTAACGAAAAACCCCTTTGATTTAAAGAAAAAGGTAACGAAAAACCCCTTTGATTTAAAGAAAAAGGTAACGAAAAACCCCTTTGATTTAAAGAAAAAGGTAACGAAAAACCCCTTTGATTTAAAGAAAAAGGTAACTAAAAGCCCCTTTGAATTAAAGAAAAAGGTAATGAAAAACGCCTTTGAAAAACCCTGTGATTTAAAGAAACTGATAACGAAAAACCCCTTTGATTTAAAGAAACTGATAACGAAAAACCCCTTTGATTTAAAGAAAAGTATAACGAAAAGCTCCTTTGACTTAAAGAAAAAGGTAACGAAAAATCCCTTTGATTGAAAGAAAAAGGTAACGAAAAATCCCTTTGATTGAAAGAAAAAGGTAACGAAAAATCCCTTTGATTGAAAGAAAAAGGTAACGAAAAGCCCCTTTGACTTAAAGAAAAAGATAACGAAAACCCCTTTGATTTAAAGAAAAAGATAGCGAAGAGCCCCTTTGATTTGGTAGGTCTCGAAAGAGGACAACTGCCTTGCTGCAAGATTAGGGGACATAAAGGGCAAAAATGACAAATTTTAGAGCAGGAAACTCAAAGTAAGTTGAGTGAGTCAGTATCTTCATGTGCATTTTCTCTCGTTGCGATCTGTATGCATTTACGAGTATATTACACACACACACACACACACACACACACACGCACACACACATACATGACTGCCTCGAAGTGCATTTACCTCTACCACGGCGGTAACTCAGATCCTTTTGCGTTTATGTATTTAGACTCTCCTAACAAGGACAACTCTGATTGATTTATTACGGGGGCGAAGGACAGGGAATGAACTTTCCACTTTCCATTTAGAAACTGATATAGTCTGGCCGGTGTGTCCAGCAGAAATGATGTCATTCTTGCGACTGATATATATGGATAGCGGCTCAGATAGCAGCGGCAGTTAGTACTACTCGAGGGAGAGCGTGACATCGATCAAAGCTGCTGATAATCTTGATCTATCTCGGGGGACGGATGGACCTACGCTTCTTCGTTCTCAAAAAAAAAAAAAAAAAAAAAAAAAAACAGGAATTCAGAGTATCACTGACCGGTGTTGTTCTTGCTCTGGAAACAAATATAAAGTTCCACTTCGTTCCCATTGGAACAGGAGCTCGATTCAGTAAGATTTGGGAACAAACGTGCAAATCATATTCGTCTTTAATAGAATAGCTATTTTAGGACTGTTCCTCGCTCTCATTTTCGACCCACAGCTAAATGTTTATATGATGACTGTAGACAACCTGATAACCAAATATGGACAGCTGTGAAGGGAAAACTGTCTCACAGACAGGAATGAGTCTACAAATATTTGTTATATATATATATATATATATATATATATATATATATATATATATATATATATATATATATATATATATATATATATATATATATATATATGTGTGTGTGTGTGTGTGTGTGTGTGTCTGTGTATGTATATATGTATATATTTGTAATCTGTGGAAGAAGCTGTAAAAGGATGGAGAATGTAAAAGAGTGGATTAGAACGTTCTGAGATGGTCAGATCATGTGGAAAGAATGGAAGAAAATAGGTTGGAGAAGAGAGAATACTCTGGAAGAGTTTGGAGGTAGTGAGAGAGAAAACCTGGAGGTTCTGGATAGATGGATTGAAAAAGAGGTATTGGAAAGAAAGAGCCTTAATATCCATACATATAAATATATATATATATATATATATATATATATATATATATATATATATATATATATATATATATATATATATATATATGTGTGTGTGTGTGTGTGTGTGTGTGTGTGTGTGTGTGTGTGGGTGTGTGTGTGTGTGTGTGTGTGCACTACCTACAGATTTCTATTTCTTTTACCAAAGTAAATGATGCTTCAAATACAGAATATAGAAGCTATTACCAAAAACAATTACGATCACTGCCACTGTTAGCTTTAAACGCTAAGTCGTGGATGAACCCCATAAGCACGAAACGTCCACAACATTTGCCGGTTCATAAATCTACACTGATGGCTCATCAACAGTCTGTCGAAGCTTCTCTATCTTTTATACACTCCGTGATTTCGAGATCCAGAGGTATTAAAGTTCTTGCTGATTATTGAGGCTCTACCTTTCCAATACCTCTTTCATTCCATCTACCCAGAACCTTCTAGGTTTCCCTCCTACTACCTCCAAACTCTTCCAGAGTATTCTCTCTTCTCATCTACCTATTTTCTTCCATTCTTTCCACATGATCAGACCATCTCAGAACGTTCTAAACCATTCTTTCACATTATCCATCCTTTTTACAGCTTCTCCCACAGATTTCACCGTTTCTAAACCTTTCAGTTCCTCTGCACCACAATACACAAATAACCACAATACACAATTCGTCTCACCAGCTTCATTCTTCTTTCTTTCATCCACATTCACAATCCGCACTTCACTTCTGTGGAAAGTTAGCTTAACAATCCCTTCATACATTCTAATCTCTTTTATATAAAAATCTTAACAATCCCGTCATACATTCGATCCTCTTTTATAAAAAGCTTAACAATCCCGTCATACATTCTAACTTCTTTTATATAAAAAGCTTAACAATCCCGTCATACATTCTAACCTCTTTTATATAAAAAAGCTTAACAATCCCGTCACACATTCTAACCTCTTTTATAAAAATCTTAACAATCCTGTCATACATTCTAACCTCTTTTATATAAAAAGCTTAACAATCCCGTCATACATTATAACCTCTTTTATATAAAAAGCTTAACAATCCCGTCTTACATTCTAACCTCTTTTATATAAAAAGCTTAACAATCCCGTCATACATTCTAACCTCTCTTATATAAAAAGCTTAACAATCCCGTCATACATTCTAACCTCTCTTATATAAAAAGCTTAACAATCCCGTCATACATTCTAACGTCTCTTATGTAAAAAGCTTAACAATCCCGTCATACATTCTAACCTCCTTCATATAAAACCTGCTGCCTTCCCTGCTTCAACTATTCTGTGAATTGACTTCTCATATCTAATACCATTCTCTATATTTACTCTCAGATGCCAGGGAAAATCAAATGCTTCTATTCTTCCACCATCCTTATTAACATTCATCGTGTCATCTTACTGGTTTCCTTTCACCCTCAAAACTGACTTTTGCTCACATTTTTTTCTCTGCTTTCTCCTCCTGCAAACACTTTCAAACTCTTCCACCAGTTTTTGCATATTTTATTTTTGACTTTTGTCAGTCATTGGCGTTCACCTGCAAGCATCAACCATTCCACTCTCAGTACACAACCAACTTTCTTATCCCACAGTTTTGCGCCTACATAGACTCTCTTTTCTGAGACTTCTCATATCACCCCATTAATAGAGATAGGAAAGAATCACAACTTTATTCTGTCATTAGCTTTTTCTAGGGGCTTGTATGTTTTATGCAACTTCCGAACTTCCCCTGTCGATCCCTGTGTCGTATATCTGTCTTGCATCTTATTTAAAATCTTACCATACACCGTCCCTGGTACACTTGGTAACGTTTTCCCCAGTAATTCTCACAGTCACCTTTATCTGCTTTGCATTTATGCAGTGAAACAATTATTCATCTCGATGCAGTCCTTCAGAACCTTTCCTCTCACCTAGCATACCTTACAAAGCCTAATCAGCAGCTCAGGTCACGCTTAATGCTACCATACCATAGCATTTCAGTTGTAATCCCATCAACTCTTAGTGTCTTTCCATTCATCAGTTTTCGAATTTCCCTTCTTGTGTCCTCAAAAGCCTGTGACACTGAGATTATGCTTCCAGTCATTGATAAGTCCATATTTATATAGTAAGCGTTTTTACTGACAAAGTCCAAGTTGCTTTTCGATGGAGACTTTGGCTCTAATGAATTGTTCTTTGGTTCACCGAAATGTTTATGAGTTCTTACGACGTACAAACCATCCCCTGTTTCATGAAGCGTTAGGACCAGTCTGCCGTGAGGCATATAATGCACAAATGAGGGGTGGAGCAGTTATCTCTATAATTTCAAATTCTAATCACTCCATGTCAAATAAGAGTGGTAATAATGAAACCCCACCCTCCCCGTAATTGGGTTGTGCCGTCAGTGCACCTCGTGCGGGGCACTGTAGGCATTACTTAAGGTTCTTTGCAGCGTGCCTTCGGCCCCTAGCTGCAGCCCTTTTCGTTCCTTTTACTGTACCTCTTTCATATTCTCTTTCTTCTATCTTACTTTCCACCCTCTCCTAACAAATTGATTCATAGTACAACTGCAGGTTTTCCTCCCCGTCACACCTTTTACCTTTTACTGTCAATTTCCGTTTCAGCGCTGAATGACCTAATTGGTCTCAGTGCTTGGCCTTTGGCCTAAATTTTATATTCAATTCAGTTCAATAATGAAACCCGAAAATCAAGAAAGTAAATTGTCTTGATATTAGTCTGAGGGATGCTGGTAATTTTCTCTATGAGATCAGTCAGTATATACTCAGCCTATGTCTTCAAAAATATATATATATATATTTTTTGTACTCAGATTCTCGGATCCTGTTTATTAATTATTGTCGACGTTACATTACTCAGGAGTACAGGGTTAGTCTAGGTGTTTATAAAGTTTCCTATATTGATAGGTGCTCGTTATTTATTTTTGTTATATACTTTATTATGTTTCTCTTTCTTTGAAACATTATCAGTAATGTCACTATTAATAAACTGCTTCAGCGGTGTGTTCATCTCTTGGTAGGACGGCATACTTCAGTCGTGGGGAAATTAGGCTATGGGTCAAGGACTAACCCAAAAAATCTTGGGCTGGTCCGGATTCGCTAAAATTGTTACCATACTTTTTAAAATGTATATTTACGGATAAAATTCTATGGTACGCAATCGAAAGTGAAGCATTTATAAATAAATGAGTGAGAGAAAGGAGGAATAGTTTGGAGAGAGAGAGAGAGAGAGAGAGAGAGAGAGAGAGAGAGAGTACCATTTTAGTCTTCTTCTCTCCTCTGTTTCAAATGGCGGCTCTGACGTCATCGCTAATGTGCGCCATTGTTCCTGTCTGGTGTTTATCTCGCGAGAGAAGCTGTCACTGTGTAGGGTTAAGGTGATGTGACAAGGATCCGGTGCGTGGGGCTCTAGGTCGCTGACACTCGGCTTTATCGCCGAGGAGTGTTAATTATGACCAATTGTGACCTATATCTTGAAGGGTAGTTTGTCTTGTGATACTGCCTTGGTTTTTGTTTTTCTGTAAAAGAAAACTATTGTGCCGGCTTTGTCTGTCCGTCCGCACTTTTTCTGTCCGCCCCCAGAGCTTAAAAACTACTGAAGCTAGAGGGCTGCAAATTGGTATGCTGGTCATCCACCGTCCAATTATCAAACATACCAAATTGCACCCCTCTAACCTCGGTAGGTTTCATTTTATTTAAGGTTAAAGTTAGCCATAATCGTGCTTCTGGCAACGATATAGGATACCCACCACCGGGCCGTGGTTAAGTTTCATGGGCTGCAGATCATACAGCATTTTGCCGAGACTACCGAAAGATAGATCTATTTTCGGTGGCCTTGATGATACGCTGTAGCGGCTGTACAGAAAACTCGATTACGCCGGAGAGACTTTGGGGCATTTTTTACTGGTTCTTCTTCGTTGTCAGCTGCTCGTTTATTGGTTCACTTTGTATGTTTTGCTGTTTTTCATATGGCTTTATAACTGAATGGCTTTTGTGAGTATCACTGATCATGGTCTGCGCGCAACTTAGTCGACTTAGAGTGGCTAAATGACTGTTGATATGTAAAACTAATGACCAACACGCAGAGACCTCTGCAAAATGTATGGGATACCTAATAACAAATGCATATTTAATTTGACATGAATTAATTTGGTGGAACCACCTTCTTTAGCTGTAAGATAAACCAAGGGTTCACGACTGCAGTCCTCTCTCTCTCTCTCTCTCTCTCTCTCTGTCATGGAAGATGATGTGGGATAGTGTGGTGGTAAGTCTATCAATCAGCCTTTGACCCAATAGTGATCCACTTGGTAGTAAAACTGTATCTTACTAAGGTTGAACTCCTTGCCCAAGGTTGACCTGAAGGGTACTGCAATACGTAGTAACCGCGTAGTTTGTTCCTTACAGAGTGTGATCACATTATGAATAATAATAATAATAATAATAATAATAATAATAATAATAATAATAATACTCCTGCGCCGGGAAGAAGAGGCAGCTACCTTTTCAGAATGCGAGTACTTTTACCTGGCATGATTAGGGTTGCCTCAGCTTCTATTTTGGGAACACTTCATGTTTATGCGTAACCTTATAGCACCTAGCCTCGGGGGTTACCTTAAAAAAAAAAGCTCTTTTTTTGAAAGGGCTCCTCTTTTTTTCATCGGTCTTTACAGTTCTTTACTTGGTATCTGTTGTATTTTTTTTTTTTAATGCGAATACCAGTAGCTTGGGGATTCAGTATATCGTCCAGCCAGGCCTAGAGAAAGCAAGACAGTGAAGAGGCAGGAAAGAGAGGGCTTAATAAATTAGGTAAACTCGTGCGTAATTTCATTTAGGTTATGGCAGGCAGGTAGATGTTGCCTGATTAGCTACCTGTAGAATATTCCTGATTAGCTACCTGTAGAATATTCATTAATACCTCTCCCAGCGAAGTTGGACTGAGGTTTTGCATTTTTCTGCCTCTCTGTCCACAACATATCCCAAAACGCTATATGTAGGTCTCAGTGGAATAGGGCAAGGAGTGGTTGTTGAATTGATTTTGAAATAAATCTGAATCAGCATTTAGATATGGGAATTTTTCAAGTGTTTGGCGGTTGTTGAAGCATGGGGGCCGGAGGTGGGAGTGGTGTTTCTAGTTAGTAGAGAGCTGTCTCAGAGGTTTTTCGTTAATTTTTGTTTGCGAAATGCATTCAGTGGAATGAGCACACCCACTGTAAAAGACACAATGATAACTGAACTAGATCTGCCAAGGAAATAGTTTAAACCACGTTCATCGGACGGCGTTGATAACCATTGCTATTGAGAACTCTACCTTAAAATGGAAAACTGCAGTATCTGCAAAATTTTTGAAATTGAGAAATGCCATCTGTTGGGCTCGTGAAACACTAATACACAAGTCACTGCACTTTCAGAATGATTCTTCAATGCTTTCCACGAGGATTTAGCGGGTCCCATTTGCAGTATCTGCAAAGTTTGTGGCAAGGCAAGGGCGTATCTACCATTTTTCTCAGTTTTGTATTTTTGAAGATACTGCAGTCTTGCATTTTAGGGCAGTTCTGGTGTCGAATGAGTGTGGGTTAGCAGCCTCAGTCTTGAAAGCAATGGTTATAAACCTTCAACAGGCGTTAGGAACTTGGTGTGAGAGGGCATGGTTACAATAAGGTCCGAGAAGCCAGCGCACAGAGAGAGAGAGAGAGATTTTATTTTTATAGATGAGAACGAAGGGGCAAAAATCTGTATCGGTTCTAGTTGGTCGCAGTTTGTTCTTAAGATCTTGTGACCATCTGCGTGGGCGTGGGGCTAGCAGCGGCATCCCGAAAAAGGCAGTGGGTCACGATGATACCCTCAAGTCTAGATAAATGGGATATACAAAAAACTGATTTCAAATTAAACATTTATTTGTTGCTATTTATCATTGATATATCATCATATTAATTATTGACTGGGATGTGCTATAAGGTGAATTCTCCATGAGACACGAGGCATTATTTTTAGATCTGTTTCTAGTTCCTTTTTAGTTTTCTGTAGAAGAAAACTATTGTGCCGGTTTGTCTGTCCGTCCGCACTTTATTCTGTCCGCCCTCAGATCTTAAAAACTACTGAGGCTAGAGGGATGCAAATTGATGTATTGATCATCCACCCTCCAATCATCAAACATAACAAATTGCAGCCCTCTTGCCTCAGTAGTTTTTATTTTATTTAAGGTTAAAGTTAGCCATAATCGTGCTTCTGGCAACGATGTAGGTTAGGCACCACCGGTCCGTGGTTAAAGTTTCATGGACCGTGGCTCATACAGCATTATACCGAGACCGTCGAAAGATAAATCTAATTTCGGTGGCCTTGATTATACGCTGTACAGAAAACTCGATTGCGTCGAAGAAACTTCGGTACATTTTTTACTTGTTTAAGTTCATAGTCAAGAGCCCAAAGCCGCTGACTCAAATGCGCAATTAAAAGGCCCTTTGGAATAAGGACGAAGTCGGTGTACTAATCTCGTCCCCAATAATATCTCGCCCGACCTTTATTTGGCCGAAAAAGCACCGGAGTATTTTTACCGGCATTCCTGTCTATTTATAAAAGACGGAACGTCAACAGGAGCCGTAAATATACTCTCCAGATACTCTCTTCTCTTAATTGCAGGGCGCGATACCTCGGCGCAGATTTCTCAGGCCCGGGGTAAACAGCTCTCCATCGGAGACTCAATACCCATTTATCTGATCACCCGACGGGCGCCAATCGGCGGGGCCCTCCTCCGCTCAGGAGGCGCCCCTCGACGCGCGCCCGTAGGCGGTGATGGAGGCAAGCGCTTTTTGGAAAATAAACCACCCATTAGTTACGTCGCCGTTCGACCGTCCATCCTTTATCCTGGCGGTGGGTTGTTCCCCCTCCCTCCCCTTACATCCACTTACACCTCCCCTGATGCACCCCTGCCCCTTACCTATCCTCTAGCCTTGTCCAACAACCTACGCTAAACTCCCTCATGTGCTCCGCGCTATATTCTACTCTGGCACTTCGTGCCTCGCTAATGACCGCCGAATTCCTAGCATTTATAAACAGCTGACTTATATGCGCGGCATGTGACGGAATTACCTGTGCCACCCAGTGGTATGAGGGTCAGACTCTTACGTAGGTATAGATAGAGGGTTCAGCAAGACCTTTACGAAAAGCTTGATTGATTTTGAAGTTTTTCCTGTAGCTTAAGAATGATGACATTGTGTGTAATAAAAATCCACAATTGTATAGTAAATATATTACCATGATTTTTACCTTTTAACGTTAACACCGATGAGGAACACCGTTCAGGTGTTCGAAAGTCTGTTTTTTTTTACTTAGTAATATACTTTACTATATAATTGTGGATTTTTATTACACCAATTGTTTTTCACGAGATTGTGAATTTCTTATCAATAATGAGATTGTTGCTAATTACTAACTTTGAATAAGCCTGGACTTACACGGAACCATTCTTGACACTTGAATAAGTTTTGATCAAGTCTATTTAAAATTGTGGTGTATAGCTGGTTAGTCCGAAAGCTCGAACGAAAAAGCGCTCGTTCATTGTGATATTTATCTAATTTTATTCATTCTAAATAAAATTATGTCTCTGGTCTTCGTTTCCTCAAGTTATGTTAGATCTGGTTGAATTCTAATAAATCTTTGCCATCATTTTGTAACCTAAACGAGAGAGAGAGAGAGAGAGAGAGAGAGAGAGAGAATTTTACGTGGCAGTTCAAGCACCCTACGAACAAGCAAGGCGAATTTATGCAAAAATTAGGGTAATGGGACAAAGTATCCGTTATAGCCGTACGGATCTACCCGTGACCCGACGTTAGCAATGAAAGGTAGGGAAAAAAAGGAGGCTGGGAAAAACGAAGGATGATAAAAAAAATAATTTTAAAAAACGAAAGGTATTTTCAAGGTATTTTCCAATGACGGCCGCGGCTAATAATTCCGACTATTTCCTTACGACCAGAGAGCCTTTTACGAAGAAAAACAAACACGTAAACGAGTTCACGGCCTTCTCATTAAATACTGACGTCATTCTTCTTCTTTTTTTCCCCCTCCGTGGCTTCGCTTATCTTTGACAAATGTCTTGCTCTTGTAATTGGCAATGCTGGGACGTTTGACCCACTTTAGGGGGGTCAAGAGTTGCCAAGTGTGAATATTGAACCCTTTAAAGGCCGCCTAGAATTCTAGAAGGTTTGATTGGTTCTGTTTTTATATTATAATCTCGACAGATACTGGTTTGGCTTTAGTAATAATATCGATATCAGAAACATTAAAATAGTTGTGCCGACTAAGTTTGTATGCAATCTGTTATAGAAGTCATACGTTGCCGTTTACTCATTTCACATCAACTTTCTGTTAAAAAGAATTCCGTCGGAAGCTATAGACGTGATAATGAAACAGATGGTCTCAATATTGGTGGCATTTGACACAAGTCATTCCGGAGGTCCACACCAAGCCTCATAGTCTGCTTCACATCTTACTGAGTCAGCCGAGCAACTAAAATGCGAACACTGACCAGTTAGTCACTGAATTAAAGCAAAATAATAGTTTTTTTTTGCTTCAGTCATTGTTCCTTACCGAAGTGGGTAGACTGATTCTATAAGAAAAAAATATAGCTTCAAGGACTGATACTTACTGGAGACTGCTCTGTCAGTTTCAGATTTTATGAAAGTTCCTCGCTGCTGGGAAACTGTTCACTAATTTTTACATGATGAAAGTTCTTAGCTATTGGGAAACTGATCAAAAAAAGTTTTTGATTATTGCAGACAGTTCGAAGGTATCTGAAAACTGCACAGTCAGTTTCATACTGAATGAACATTTTGAGCTATTAGGAAACTTTTTCAGTCACTTACCCCCGCCTTAAAGTTCTTAACCTTTGGAAAACTGTGCAATCACTTCCTAATTTAAAGAAAAGTCCTGAAGTAATACGAAACCACTGGATGTCTCTCGCTTGATCATTATGATTTGTCGGGGTCGCAGTGGGCTCGAATGCTTTTGGGCAAGGGCAAGGGTACCAATTAGAGCATGAAATTCGACACAGAGGCAATTTGATTTGGTATGAGTCAGCGTCATGACCTCGGCCCTGCACACCTGGTTCAAGGAAAGTTCGACAGAATGGGTCCTGCAATGTTTCACAGGATTTCGTTTCTGCATTTTCAATTGATTATGAACTGGACAAAAGTAGGTGTGCAGACATAGGAGGTATTCGTCGGATAGGACTCTTTTTAATAAAATAATCATTCTCTCTCTCTCTCTCTCTCTCTCTCTCTCTCTCTCTCTCTCTCTCTCTCTCTCTCTCTCTCTCTGCGTTTCTTTGTTTGTACTAAAACATGGACACTGTGACTTCTATAACTTTTGGACGAAAAATGTACTAGGAGGTTCTCTCTCTCTCTCTCTTTCTGTATTTCTTTATCTGTAATAAAACATGGCCACTATGACTTCTATAGATTTTAGACGAAAAATGTACTCGGAGATTCTCTCTCTCTCTCTCTCTCTCTCTCTCTCTCTCTCTCTCTCTCTCTCTCTCTCTCTTTCTGTATTTCTTTATCTGTAATAAAACATAGCCACTATGACTTCCTAGATTTTAGACAGAAAAAATGTACTCTTCTCTCTCTCTCTCTCTCTCTCTCTCTCTCTCTCTCTCTCTCTCTCTCTCTCTCTCTGTATTTCTTTGTCTGTAATAAAACATGTCTATTGTGATTTTCGGACGTAAAATGTACTCGGAGATTCTCTCTCTCTCTCTCTCTCTCTCTCTCTCTCTCTCTCTCTCTCTCTCTCTCTCTCTCTCTCTCTCTCTCTCTCTGTATTTCTTTGTCTGTAATAAAACATGGCCACTGTGACTTCTATAGCTTTCGGACGAAAAATGTACTCGGAGAGTTAAATGAAAATAAAACAATATACAGAATATGACATACTTCCAACGCCACAGTATCCGTTTTTGCATAAATTCTACCAACTGTATCACCTACGGTGTTTCCGCACCGGATGGCGAGTCCTTTTTTGAAATTTTCAAATGAACGCCGTCTGTGCAGCGTCTGGACGGTTTGCGGTTTGTGTAGGTTTCCGCCTGTCATTAAGGCAGTTATCTTGTTCACTGTAATGCCCCATACCTCTTTATTTTACTGTCTATCAGTATGTGTATGTTAGTATTGCCTCTCCTCTCTCACCTTATCAGTATGCTTATATTGTGTGGATGTATGTGTGTGTGTGTGTGTGTGTGAGAGAGAGAGAGAGAGAGAGAGAGAGAGAGAGAGAAGAAAACAAAGAAGATATTTTATGGATGTTTTTTGGAATGTATTCAAAGTGTAGAATGGTTTTGAACGGAGAAGTGAATAGGGACCGATATTTAATAAATTGTGGAAAAGAGATAAGAAGACGGCCCTATGCCGGCGAGGTTTGGTCACAAGTGTAAAATGCAGAAAGACTGCTTTCAATAAGAGACATCAGGCGTTCAGCGCTGGAAAATGGCGTTTTTCGCCTGATCAGCTTCAAAATAATCCCCCCTTTTTTCCCAAAAGAGGGTGTGGGGTTGAATTATAATTTTTTATGCATACTGTTCTATTCCTGATCGCAAATACTTCATCTGATACAAAATTCAACTTTGTATCTTGAAAAATAAAGAAATGAGAGTAGGCTGAATTTCCAAAACTTTGATGGTTTATAACTAAATTTTTTTTATTTTTTGTGGCGAGAGGCCCTTCTAATGCTGAACGCCTCACATGCGGATTGAATGTTTCATAAGCAATGAGGGGATTGCAATAAATGTTCTGTTAACACCCGTGTTAGGAAGAAAGAATTCGAGTTGAAATTGGGCATAAGGACACCAAAGTAACGGATGAACTACCACAGACATCTCAGGCTCGATATATTAGTCAAAGGATAAATTATTTAACGCCTTCGAAACCTAACCCATATTAGAGAAAGAGTTTTTGCAACTTTGATTTGTTATCTTCTATCGAATGTTGTAATTCCGTGTTGCTAGCCGGTTTTCAAGTGGTGTCCATGTCTTTATTTAATTTTTTGATAATTTGATTTTATTTAAAAATTCATATATCCCGAAATGGGACAGCCGCTGAGAATGTAAAGTAATATTCACTGCTTCAGTCATCTCTTGCAGTGAATCAGTGACAAAGCCCCTTTGGAAAATAAAACAGAAACAGCACAATACAGGGCTCTTAACACCAAATACCTGTACCCCCAAGGGGTACGAAACCTTAAACCGAGGGATACGAGACATGATAGCCAGTGCAATGGTACTGAATATTTACTCTATATTTATCATATGATTGTATTGCATTTATATTGGATGGGAGTACGGGAAAATGTTCGAGATATCTATAGATACAGGCACTGAAAAAGGTTAAGAACTATTGTTTTAATACAAGTCGCATTTATACAAATACATAAGTGCTTATCATACTGTAAACACACACACACACACACACACACACACACACACACACACACTTCAGATGAAAGACGCCCTAGAACCGCATCTAAGACATATCTTCGTCTTTTTAATTGTTCTCATAAATCTGTCCGATGGAGAAGTCGAGGAAACTTTCTCCTTCATAATGGCCGACTCTCCTCTAGATTGCCTAGCGCGGGCATGCCTGTGCCCTAACTGGGAGTGTCCAAGGTATTCTGCTGTTGAATGTGGCTATGTGCGCCGCGCGCGCGGGTATGTGCGTATATGAGCATGCGCACACGGTTATAAGTCTGTGTAGATGTGTAGGGTTTGCTTGTTTTCTGTAGAAGGATAAACTTGCATATTATTTTTATATATTAATTTTCCCTGTCCACATGTCGCGTTTTTAGTCATGGAGTTTGTGCGCTGTCATATGAATATGTATGTATACATGTATACACGCAGCATGTATACATGTACACGCCTCACCAGTGAGGTAGCCGGGGGTTCGATTTCCTTCAGGCACGTTTATCTAATCAGTGAATTATGTATTTGTACTCAGTCGACTATGGTGGGTTGCAGCTAGGTCGGATGAGTGCTTGCGGAAAGCTGGAATTGCAATAACTTTTGTGAATCATGGAAGAAGTAGATTACAGATAGCATTTACACCCAAAATTATAATGACAGCTAGCAGAAGTGCTTTATGGAAAATGCATATACTTAACATTTAATACCACTGACATAATAATTTATCAACAAAATAATGTCATGAAATAGACATGTTATAATTTCGTCAGAAGTTCAATGGTACTGACGTTCGCTAACCTAAGATTTATTTACTGTAAAATTCTGGTGTTTTTAGGCAAGAGTTTCGTGAGCTTTAGAAAAATTAAAATTTTTTCATATTTTTATTTATTCATTTATTAATGTATCATTCTTTTTCTGTTCTGTTAACTGACCTCTTCTTTCTCTATTTCCTATTATCTAATATACTGTAGCTTCTTTCAAATGAGTAGCATATTTGTTGGTAGCTTGAATTTCAAGTCAGTGGCCCTGTAGATTTATAATAATAATAATAATAATAATAATAATAATAATAATAATAATAATAATAATAATAATGAATGCCTTACGTTGGGCGGGTAAATGCAAGGAAAAGATTATATAATTAAATTAAGAAGGTTAGCTGTTTGTCGATTTGTGTACCCGGAGACAAGTCGTTTTAATCGGTCTTCTGGTCGCACATTCCTACATATTTTATGCAAAATAAAATAAAGAGGAGAGAGAGAGAGAGAGAGAGAGAGAGAGAGAGAGAGAGAGAGAGAGAGAGAGAGAGAGAGAGAGAGCTCAAATACTAAATAGGTCAGTGCACAAGAAAATTATGGTGTAATTCAGAAATCGAGATGACAGATGTTGTCTTCTGACGGAGAGAAATCGGTACGAGACGATTCATGATATTAGTCAAGGTGCAGTTTCAGCCATAAATTGAATGCTTATTAAAACAGGAGTTATATAAATTCGTGTCATCGTTAACTTGAAGTTGATATTCAAATCGCCATGCTAAAGCCATTTCATTGTAAAATGGTACTGCAATTATGTCATTCATGTGTCATGTACTCATCGAATCCTAGGCAAAGCGAAACGATTTATGTACCCGGTATCTAGTTAACTGTGTTGGGTCGCAGTTTTGTTGGAGAATAAAATGTGGCTAGCGCCCTCACCCCATACCCACTGAGAACTGGAAAGCTAACACCCTATATGAAGCCCCATACGAAAACGAGGTATGATTGATCTTTTAGACAGCTTTTCTTCAGCACTTGGTGCATTGAACAGTGAAGTTAAATAATATTTGGTCTGGCCAGGACAAGGTCAGGTACCGCCAATGAATACTAGATACTTGTGTGGTCGTATGAGCAAAGCACTTTCATTTTTATCGCATGAACCAGCGTTTATGGTCCGAATGCTTAAAGCATCTGTAACAATAAAATCCGAGTGAATTTTGTTTGTCCTTCCCCGGGTGACAGTAGGGGAGACATGACACAGCCACCTTCTCGCTGCAAACCGGTTTGTCCGCCCTGGACGGAGCCGGGGTAGGCAGGGGATCGGGAGGGTAGGGGAGACATTCACCCTCCTCCTGCAAACCTGTTTGTTCGTCCCGGGTGGGGCGGGGTAGGTAGGGGATTGGGAGGGGAGGGGAGACAGCAGCGCCGGGTTCCAGCTCGTATAACGCGCGCCAACACGCTCGTTATAGTTAATGAGGACCCAGAAGGCAACCGAAAGAGTGAATGAGAGTCATTCTGACTGACTGTTGGTTAGTGCTGAACGAAAGAATCAGTCATATTGCAAAATGAAAGGCAAAAATGTGTTCGCCTCGTAACTCTCATAAAAACACGTATGCGAAATCTTTATCTACTTTATTAATGTTATAAAATGGCAAGATGATGAGATTAAAATGTTATGAATAATGAAAAATTATTGACTGGTGTGTCTATGACTTAAAAAAAAATTATAAAATTGTAATAAAGAAAAAAGAAATTTTAGAATTTGAAACTTACATTAAAGCTTTATTTGTCAACAAGAATGACGTCATTAGATTTATATACTAGGTCCACTAGATCTAAGTGTTATAAAAGCATAGATTAGCATGACCGGCCTGACATCCAAACCAGCTTTTAGTCCTGGTTGACCTACTGTTCCAGTGCCTGGATTTTAAGCCTCAATCTTTCATCAGTCTTACTTTATAGTATCTTGATTTACGTTGATTATTATGCTAATGATTAATAGCAGAGTAACTTTAGGACAAATTTCAGCTAAATAAATGAATTAATACTACTGTTTCATAATATTTCATAACGGCTTTGCCTGAATTCATGACTGTTCCATTCTCTGCTAAGTTTACGCTATGACAGATGAAAACAGACATAGCTTCTTATCTAAATATTTTCCGTAGTTAGACATTGTTAATCATGTCCCATAATATCACAGCTTCGTTCAGAGAGAGTGAATAATGACGCATTGATAATGATCAGTTTCTCTCGAAGCCAAGATAAGGGTAGCAAAACAATATTCCAGACTCTTTTCCTCAAGAAGCAAATACTTGGTGATGACCAGTAAAACGGAAAGTGGGAAGAAATATCAGAAACACTCAACAGACCTTAGGAGTTTGATTTATGGGGCAATGGGTTACACCAAGGCTCGAGAAGCCAACAGAATGAGTTTGGTACTTTACACAACTTTCTGTCATGTAGATTCAAGTAAAGTTTTGACAGTCAGTGCTATACATAAATGCAAGTTATTGTCAAAGAACCATGGTAGGCCTGTTATAGTCAACCAGGCAGAAAGAACTTTACTTTCATCCTTACAGTAATGGCTGCTATGTCTGTTCATTTTGTTTACGAAATGATTTAATTTGATCCCTGTCCAATTTCTTCCACTAGAAATCAAGCAAGTACCTTTTAGTCAGATGAGTCAGTGGACCCTCCCGTGACTGAAGGCCATTGAAACTGTCACTGATATAATTGCAGAAGGTCCCGTAGGGGGATAGTGCCGTCAGTGCACCTCATGCGATGTACTGTAGGCATTACTTAAGGTTCTTTGGAGCGTACCCTCGGCCCCTAGCTACAGCCCCTTTCATTCCTTTTACTGTACTTCCTTTCATTTTCTCTTTCTTCCATCTTACTTTCCGCTCTCTCGTAACGATTGATTCATAGTGCGACTACGAGGTTTTCCTCCTGTTACACCTTTCAAACTTTTTACTATCAATTTCTGTTTCAGCGTTGAATGACCTCATAGGTCCCGGTGCTTGGCCTTTGCCCTAAATTCTGTGTTCAGTTCAATAACTGAAAAATAGAGGACATGCTCACCTAACTGAGAGATTTAGTATTAAGTTTTGTTATTGGTTTATACGTGATTTTTTGTTGCCTTCCCTTTAGTTCCAGGTTGTGGAATTATCCCTCTGTGTCTGCCTTTGCCGCCACCATCCTTTCTCTTGTTTTCTTCTGTCTTGTGCATTTCAGGGTCCTGGGTCATTATGGTTGCCCGTCCAATTTTGGTCTTTTAGCAGGGGATGGCATCAGAGGGAAAAATTGACATAGGTCGCTACTTCTTATCTTGTTTCAGATGGTAAACGGAGGGTGAACCACGTGGGCAGAATGCTTCCATAGCAGTACTGCCCTAAAATGGAAGACTGCAGTATCTGCAAAAATACAAAACTGAGAAAAATGGTAGATACTGCAGTTTTCCCTTGCCGTACTACTGATTTTGCGGATACTACAAATGGGACCCCCTAAATACTCGTGTAAGCATTGAAGAATCATTCTGAAACTGCAGTAACTTGTGTATTTTGTGTTTCACGAGTCCACTAGGTGGCATATCTGAATTTCGAAAATTTTGCAGATACTGCAGTTTTGGATTTTAGGACAGAGTAGTCTCATGAGGCTTACCAACAGTATGTCAAATCCCCCTACAAGCGCTGTGCCACTCACCTTGTCTTACACTCACTCTTTAGCCTGTAATTCAATTACCTCTTGCACCCTATTTATACGGTCACTCTTCGTGTCGTCCTATCCCCTCAATCTGCTTTCAGAATCGAACACTTATTCACCGACTTATCGTGTTGCATTTTCTCCTTATGACCAAACCATCTAATAAAAAACATTGGTCCATCTTTCCACCAATGTGAATCTATTTGCCACTTCTATATAGCTACACTTCGCGTTCAGGAAGGACAGTTGACTTAAAAAACCTATGGATTGATCTTGCTGCGGCCTTCTTAAACACTTCTCTTCTCTTCAAGATATTTTGCAGAGATCCTGCTCCTTTGCTTCACCTATTCCGTTATTCACCTCGTCTCTTATCCTACCATCATCAGTTAAATTTAGTCCCAAATAGCTTTCCAAATCAACTGCTTCCATTCTGTCATAAAAATTAATATTTACTTCCCCATCTAACTATGTTCTCTTTACATCATAATCTTATCACTCACCTTCACTTTCAGCTCTCTCCTCTTACAAATAATTGTTTATCTCCTTTTAGTTTTCTGTAAAAGAAAACTATTGTGCCAACTTTGTCTGTCCATTCGGCACTTTTCTGTCCCGCCTTTAGATCTTAAAAACTACTGAGGCTGAGGGCTGCAATTGGTATGTTGCTTTTCACCATCCAGCCATCAGACATACCAAATTGCAGCCCTCTGGCCTCAAGTAGTTTTATTTTATTAAGGTTAAAGTTAGCCATAATCGTGCATCTGGCAGTGATTATAGGATAGGCCACCACCGGGCCGTGGTAAAGTTTCTTGGGCCGCTCATCACAGCATTATACCGAGACCACCGAAAGGTAGATCTATTTTCGGTTGCCTTGATTATACATTGTACAGAAAATTCGATTGCGCCGGAGAGACCGGCGCATTTTCTACTTGTTTTAGTTTCTGTTCACTATCCTCTACCAACACTGCATCATCTCGAAACAGCATCCTCCGCCATGCATCTCTGTTAACTGTCAAGCTTTTTCTAGGTCCATGTATGCCACGTGCAACTTTTATCCTTTACTATACTCTCAGTCTTGACTTATAACTGATTCATAATAACCAAGGATCACGTACACTCTTCTTTGTCTAAGGACACAATGTTCTTCTTCTTCTATCAATCCTTTTGTCTTGCGTGCTCAATTGAAACCCAACCCTACGTCTGTAGAAAGAATTGAATTGAATATAGAATTGGTTGAAAGGCTAAGAATTTGGGACCAAAGGTCATCAGCACTGAAATGGAAATGACAGTAAAAGGCTTGAAAGGTGTAGCAGGAAAGAAAAACCTCGCAGTTGCACTATGAATCAATTGTTAGGAGGGGTGGAAAGTAAGATGGAAGAAAGAGAATATCAATGGAGGTACAGTAAATGGAACGAACGGGGTTGCAGCTAGGGCCGAAGGGACGCTGCAAAGAGCCTTATGTAATGCCTACAGTGCACCGCATGAGGTGCACTGATGGCGCTACCCAACTACGGGGTACATCTGCATCGGTTGTGCAATATTTGTAAGAGTTTAACGGACAGGAAGGAAGAAAACACTGACAGCTTAAAGTAAATTTAACGCATATATGTTTCTTAATTTACAAATAACGTCATTCAGGATATGTGATTTAATAGCTAACTTGTATTCATCTAGATTTTAACATCTGTATTAGTTTTATTTTTGCTGTTTCCTGTCACTTTGGTTGAGCATTATTTATTTATATTTTTCAAGATTCTGTTTGAATCCGTATAACATTCGCAAGGGCTACGTAAGTTGTCTTTCAGAGACAAGGTTCGGTTTCCACGTAAATCAGCTGCAACCCCTTTCATTGCTTTTATTGTACCTCCCTTCATATTCTCTCTCTTCCATTTTACTTTCCACCCTCTCCTAACAATTGATTCATAGTGCAGCTGCGAGCTGTTCTTCCTGTTCCATCTTTCAAACCTTTTACTGTCAATTAACGTTTCAGCGCTGAATGACCTCATAGGTCCCAGTGCTTGGCCTTTGGCCTAAATTCTATATTCAGTTCAGTAGGTTCATTACCTTGACGCGCTTTTGCCCCAGCCACTGTAAACTGAAAATAGCACTTTACAGCAATGGCAGTATTGTCATTTGCGATTTTAGAACTCTCTCTCTCTCTCTCTCTCTCTCTCTCTCTCTCTCTCTCTCTCTCTCTCTCTCTCTCTCCTAAGTATTTGCATACAGAAATGAAGATGACGCAAAATGCGTTATGATAATTTGTGTGCCGGGGAATTAAAAGAAATTCTTTCGTCAGAATCCGTTTCTTTGTAGAATGTTTCAGTTTATTGTTTACAAAAGTTTGAACGTTGATGCTACCTGTGAAGTTCACAGGCAATACAATACTTCTGATGCACGTAACCCAGTCACTGCTAAGAAAAGAATTTGATACATTATCCCATTACGGAATGACATTAAGGCTGGATAAGTGGGAATATACACTTCTGTAATGTTATGGCTGACAGGAAACATATTACTTATAATAAGTTAATGGAATTTTCATTTTTGTATCGGGGTTGGGAAGTTATCTAATGAAGTTTTGTGCATCGCCGCTGGAAAAACAATTATCGACCTTTTAGTTTTCTGTAAAAGAAAACTATTGAGATGACTTGGTGTGTCCGTCCGCACTTTTTCTGTCCGACCTCGGATCTTAAAAACTACTGAGGCTAGAGGGCTGCAAATTGCTATGTTGATCATCCACCATCAAATCATCAAACATACCAAATTGCAGCCCTCTAACCCTAGTAGTTTTTATTTTATTTAAGGTTAAAGTTAGCCATAATCGTACTTCTGGCACCGTCATAGGTACCAACAATGCAGCCACCACCGGACCGTGGCTGAGTTTCATGGGCAGCGGCTAAGAATTTCATGGGCCGTGGCTGAGGCCACTACCGGACCGTGGCTGAGTTTCATGGGCCGGGGCTGTACAGATACGGATGGAGTTCAGTGAGATTTTATGGAGGGGTGCTCTGTTGGTAGTGTATAGGATTTTGGGGTAGATATGTGAACTCCACAAATCTCAAGATACGGATGGAGTTCAGTGAGATTTTAGGGAGGGGTGCTCTGTGGGTAAAAGCAGCGTGTATAGGATTTTGGGGTAGATATGTGGCGGGGGAACGGCTGTTTGACTGGTTTCTTATTTTGTATACTAAATATTACCGTGATTATATACAGAAAAACAATATAAAAAAATATAGCTGTATCGCTGTTATAATTGCTAAACAGTGCTGTGTGAAGTTAGCAATAAGAGCCAAAAGCTAAGTTGGGGACAGAGGTGAAGAACTGGAACCAGTTGAAAATATTAGTGCCTTTAAATTAACCTTTAGCGACAACGGGTAAAGTAAGATAAAGTTATATTTTGCATATTTCGTCATAATCATCCAAACTATGACTTGGTTACTTTTAAGGAAAATGAAAGAAATGGGGGTGGTAATTTAGCCCGATTGCTAAACTCTGTAATATATATGTACATTCACAGACGTATCGAAAGCGTATTATAACTTATAATATTTTTAAAGGTGAAAGTTTGCCAGCTATTTTGATTCTTTGGTTATGCGTATGTTAACTGATAAATTTTTTTTTTTCATTTTGTTATTTTCGTTTTGCTATATGGTTATTATGAATTTTTAATTGGCCATGGAACTGGAAAAATGGTGGCAGTCAGCTGTAAGCCGATTTTTAGTTTTCTGAAAAGAAAACTATTGTGCCGGCTTTGTCTGTCCGTCCGCACTTTTTCTGTCCGCCCTCAGATCTTAAAATCTACTGAGGCTAGAGGGCTGCAAATCGTTATGTTGATCATCCACCCCCAAATCATCAAACATACCAAATTGCAGCCATCTAGCCTGAGTAGTTTTTTATTTTATTTAAGGTTAAAGTTATCCATAATCGTGCCTCTGGCAACGATATAGGATAGGCCACCACCAGGCGGTGGTTAAAGTTTCATGGAACGCAAGTTATACAGCATTATACGGAGACCACCGAAAGATAGATCTTATTTTCGGTGGCCTTGATTATACGATGTACAGAAAACTTGCTTGCGCCGAAGAAACTTCGGCGCATTTTTTACTTGTTTTTCAATCCCTTGGCTGCCGTTAGCTTCAGTTTTTAAAATTCAATGAAAACTGCTTAAACACTATGGTTATTTTTCCAGTCATATAAATGTTTTTTTCTATTCATCTGTCTCGTAAGCCAGCTTTCGAAATTTTGGCCGTATTTTGAAATCCTCAATCCTAGCATTCCGGAAACCAAAGTGAAAATGTGAAAATTCCAAGTCGCTTAGACACCGCTCTTCATCCTGAGGTAGACGCGACGTCATTCATGATTTTGGTTCATTATTTTGGGATTCTTAGACGTCTCCTATATGAGGGGCAGACATTTGAACAGACGATCCACAGGAATAATAATAATAATAATAATAATAATAATAATAATAATAATAATAATAATAATAATAATAATAATAGTAATAAAATTCACTGGTTCAGTCTTGGATTATCTCCTGCTGTCGACCCATGGTAATATATATACATTTATACATACTGTATATGTATATATATATATATATATATATATATATATATATATATATATATATATATATATATATATATATATATATATATATACTGTATATCTATATATAAAGAGGGAGGGTTACCATAAACTTTTCTACAATGTCCGTTTATTCATTGATCTGGTCCTAAGCCCGGATAAGAGGAGGATTTGTGTCGTTTTAACGTAAGTACCTTTTAAAAGTGGCGATTTGCATTTTTTTAAAATTTTCTTGACTTAATTTTTCTTTTTATTCGTGTAACAGCTCTTCTCTATTATTCTGACCTGGGCTAGAGACGGGTATGAGACCGCAGTTGCAATTTGCATTTAATCTTTGCAGAAGAAATATGAACAAGTATTCTTGATTTGTTAATATTTTTTTTTGTGTATATACATCTGTCAAATTTTGCTTTTTTATCTCTATATTTTTTTTTACACGGAGACATTCGATTTTGTACTACTTTATTAATCAATAAAGGCATTTTTTCTAAAGGCCTATACGTAAGGTTTCAAAAACTCATGTTCCTTCAGCAATAATCTTCTGGCTGGTTTCATAATAATAATAATAATAATAATAATAATAATTTTGTACAACTTTATTGATGAAGAGAAGGGCATTTTGACTGGTTTCATAATAATAATAATAATAATAATAATAATAATAATAATAATAATAATAATAATAATAATAATAATAATAATAATAATAATAATAAACAACCACGTTCATAGAGCCGAATACCCAGAGTGATTATTTCCTGTGTTGTTGAATAATTAAGGCATTATGACGCTAAGTACTCTTATATATCAACAGCGTGAAAACTTGCATGCGAGTTTCATGGTCAGTCACATACATATCATTTACAGATGATATTCTATCTTTGTTTTCGCAACCGCTACGCCAGCACTAATTTACCTCTTTGTCTATCTGTCTATCTATCTATCTATTTATAAATATATATATATATATATATATATATATATATATATATATATATATATATATATATATATATATATATATATATACACATATATAACTGAATCACGAAAATATGGAGCGTGATGAATATATAAATAAAGACAAATTCCATTGTTTCTCTTTCCTTCAGGATTTTGTTTTTATTTATATACATATACACATATATATTCATACATAATATAAATATATATGTATACATGTATGTATACATATGTTTGTTTGTATACGTATGTATGTATATAATTTCATTTGCGAAAATTTTCCATTTGAAAAAATCTTCCGTGATAGCGGTACCTTTTCTCAGGCTATCTTTACTCACTTTGTATTGTCTGCCTTCTCTCTCTCTCTCTCTCTCTCTCTCTCTCTCTCTCTCTCTCTCTCTCTCTCTCTCTCTCTCTCTCTCTCTCTCTCTCTCTCTTTCACACACACACACACACGTGATATTATTTTTCGCTACCATTTTTCTCTCGTTTTTGACTTGTTTTTAGCATCGTTATTTAATTTTTCCATCTCAAAGTTTGTTTTTGATTTGATAGTTAAAAATGCTAATCAAGTCTATTTACAGAACATTAGTTAGTTATTGTATCTTATGATGAAATACCAATTAAAATTTCTTAATAGCGATTCACCAAGTATCCAAAAGTAGACAACGAATAATTTCATGGTCAAGCGAAAATTTTATCAATTTTTTTCTATCGGTTATCACAGGTTTATTTTGATATTAAAATACTGATTGATCCTTCCTCAAGGCTTAGATGACAATTGGCAAATAGCTTAGGATTACCGAATTCTCAGAGGGAAATATTAATTTTATTTCTTTAAGATACTAATGAGGAAGTGTTCTTCAGCGCGAAATATCTAGTCTTAGTTAAAGCTAAACTTTTCTTTGACATTTCTTCAAATCACCTTTTTGTATTGTTATTAATTTTTTTAGTAGCATCGACATGCAACAGTTATCAGGATTAATCGAATTCATTTAGGATAAATAACTAAAATAACTAACAGTTAAGAAAATATATCGAATTCATTTAGGATAAATAACTAAAATAACTAACAGTTAAGAAAATATACCACTTAACGACTTATATAAGATGCCTGTGATTTTTATAATGTATTTATTCAATTTTTCCTTCTTTTTTCGACGAATGTTTGACTGAATAACGCTCTCTCTCTCTCTCTCTCTCTCTCTCTCTCTCTCTCTCTCTCTCTCTCTCTCTCTCTCTCTCTCTCTCTCTCTCTCCCCTAAAAATTCTATATATGACGTGGAAGAATATCTTCATTGCTGATTCCTACCAGTGGTGGTGATTAGCATAACTTGTATGAGGATTACGATGCTTCTCATTTAATTAATGTGTCTACGCTTATTATTCACAAACATTCAATTACCCTATTCATTTACATATGATTTATTTACTGACTAATGCTCTTTGACCGCGTAGGATCAGTGGCGCTTGTCATAGAGTCTGAGGGAAAATTTAGTGGAACTGGTTATGTCGATATGAAATTTGATTGGTCATTTTTATCACGAAATCAATATTTTTTAATCTGTGACAAGCGAGAGGAGGAATTTCAGTGACGGTAGTGATTTTTTTTTTTTTAAATAATCTTGCGCATAACGAAGCTTCTATGTTGATGTTGTTATGATAGCTGTATTTCCCTCGAAGCCCAATTATTTCAAAATGGTTTAACTGAAAAAATCTCTACTTTCGTTTACGTCGATACCTTAGAAAAGCCTCACAGAACGAATTAGCTGAGAGAGAGAGAGAGAGAGAGAGAGAGAGAGAGAGAGAGAGAGAGAGAGAGAGAGAGAGATTTTTGATGTGATCGCTGGAAGAATTTCTCGGGGTCCATATATTCGCTGCTCATACACAAATTTATTTGCGTCTGTCAGCATGCAAGAGTAGTTGTAAAAGTGAATCAGATTTTCGCTTTTAGCTGTTTACTTTCTACGTATTAAACCGAAATGAAAAAGTCGCGGAGAAATATTTGAAATAACACGTGTTTTATTTTTTTTTTCTTTAGTTTTATATGAGAATGAATCTCGCAAGAAACTTAAGATGAGTATCTCTCTCTCTCTCTCTCTCTCTCTCTCTCTCTCTCTCTCTCTCTCTCTCTCTCTCTCTCAGTAACAAGTTTTTTTTTTATTTTTTCTTTAGTTTGATATGAGAATAAATCTCGCAAGAATCTTAAAATGAGAAGCTCTCTCTCTCTCTCTCTCTCTCTCTCTCTCTC
This sequence comes from Macrobrachium rosenbergii, assembly GCF_040412425.1. NCBI lineage: Eukaryota > Metazoa > Arthropoda > Malacostraca > Decapoda > Palaemonidae > Macrobrachium > Macrobrachium rosenbergii. The sequence continues at coordinate 9,844,228 of NC_089745.1, read as the reverse complement.
TCTCTCTCTCTCTCTCTCTCTCTCTCTCTCTCTCTCTCTCTCTCTCCTCATGTAATAAATCACGAACAGACAGAATGACATTCCGAATCTGGCGACTTCATCGGATATTCCTTTTCGCTTTCAATTAGCTAAAAGCGCAAATGAACTAAACCTCATTAACTCAGGTAAACTAAACTCATTAACTCAGGTAAACTAAACCCTATCAATTAACTCAGGTGAACTAAACGGCCATATACTCTTACCTGTGCTTCCAGTTAACGTAAACCTCCCCTAATTAGCTTGGAGTCGTCGGCGCCACAAGAGCTAACAGTGACATGAGTTGAAGGTCTAATTAGCATGGTCGGGAAAAGGGGTTAGGGGAGGAAGGGTATGGCATAGTGGTGGTGGTTGTGCACTTAGTTGCCGTGTTGGAGATCCTGCTGCTGTGGTGGAGGATGGAGATCCTACGAAGGAGCGTGACTGGTCCTGTTGTTTTCGTTGGAAGCGCTGAGTAACTGGGCAGCCGAGCCGAGGAGTACCATATAAGCCTTTCGGAGAATCGCCAGTGTGGCGACAGTGTCAGGCTCCCGGGCGCCAGTGTGACTCATGCATACTATCGTCTTTTACCTGTTGATGGTCTCCTCCTTCTCCTCCTCCTCCTCCTACTCCCTCCCACCACTCCCGTCCTCCAACTCCTACTCCTCTTCCTCTACTTCCTCCTCCTCCTTCTCCTTCCCCCCCTGACCCCACTCCTTCTCTTCCACGTTTGCTTATTGTTTTCACGTTGAGGATCGCGTGGAAAGTAACGAAAGGTTATGATTCACCAGAATTCCTTCTTTGGTATCCTTGGTCGGCCGTAGGATTTTCAGGGGATGCGAAACCGGAGGCAGGGGTGACTTTCCGGTGTCCTTAAAGGGTCGTGGACGACCTACAGAAGGCTGTCCCTTGTTCGTCGCCGAGATGGACGTTCATTTTCGAGAGTGGGCCCGCTGTCCTTCCCGAGATTATCAGCCGTATCCTGCGGCACGTAGGGGCGAGGGAAAAGGACGCTGGAGGAGTCCAATTACGAAAGGACGTGGCATAACACGACGTCCGCCGCCGGATAGGACACGCGCCCCGCCATAAGTGGCACCGCCGTCGTCGAGGCGTCAGATCGGTGGTGCCCCGCCCCCAAGGTGCAAGTGGCAGCCTCCCACCCTCCGGACCTCTTCTTCTGGCGTAAATAGCCAGCAACAGCGAGACAAACTTGCATACCTGCTTCACCTGCCGTCTTGGTCGCATGTTCAGAGATACACATATATACACACACACACACACAGCAACATTCATTCACACGTCTCAACACCTTCCATCAGATAAGGCAGCATCGTCAATAGCCATCGGCAAGTCGTCATCATGACTTTGGCTGAGATCGTGGTGGTCCTCTTGGCCGTGGCCACCTGCGGTATCGCTCTTCCCCCCGTGGCCCTCCGGGAAGCGACGTCCCTCGTGCACGCGGATGTGCACCCAAAGGGACCCACGAAACTCCTTCAGGTGTGAAAAGGCAGAACGTGCTCAGATTCGACGAGTGATTTGTTAAAAAAAAAAAAAAAAAGTGAAAAGTGTTTGGAATAGTGTGGTGATGCTCTTGTCGTTCTTTAGATTCCACAATCATAGTTTTCAACTTACACTTCTCTGCGACGCCAGATAATTCTCTATCTTGTATCCTCCATCAGGCATTCGGTTTATCTCAACCCGGTGTCCGCCGGTGGCACTCAGAGCCTCCGCAGTATATGCTGGATCTATACAACGAAGTGGCGGAGCCAAATGGCCTGACGCGTCTTCCTGGTCCGTATGGTGCCACAGTCATCCGGGCCTTCTCCGAGAAAGGTCAGGAAGTACCCATTGTATCGTTGGTTTTCATTTTCATGTACGTAATGCCTTCATAACGATTCCTCTTCCTCATTACTTCTATATTCCCCAATAGTGACTTAGAAAGTCTAAGAGAGATCAGTCTTTTACTTCTGCTTCCCCAATAGGGACTTTTCTAAGAAAGCCCAAGAGAGACTATTACTTCTGCTTTCCCAGTAGGGACTTGTCTAAGAAAGTCTAAGAGAGAACAGTCTTATTACTTCTGCTTCCCTAATAGGACTTAGCCTAAGAAAGTCTAATAGAGAATGTTACTACTTCTGCTTCCCTAATAGGACTTAGTGTAAGAAAGTCTGATAGAGAATCTTATTACTTGTGCTTCCCTAATAATTACTTGTTAAAGAAAGTCTAAGAGAGAACAGTCTTATTACTTCTGCTTCCCCGATAGGGACTTGTCTAAGAAAGTCTAAGAGAGAACAGTCTTATTTCTTCTGCTTCCCTAATAGGACTTAGTGTAAGAAAGTCTAATAGAGAATCTTATTACTTCTGCTTCCCTAATAATTACTTGTTAAAGAAAGTCTTATTGCTTCTGGTTCCCCCAATAGGGACTTGTCAAACAAAGTCTAAGAGAGAACAATTATTACTTCTGCTTCCCCGGTAGGGACTTGTCTAAGAAAGTCTAAGAGAGAACAGTCTTATTACTTCTGCTTCCCCGATAGGGACTTGTCTAAGAAAGTCTAAAAGAGAATATTCTTACTACTTCTGCTTCCTCAATAGGGACTTGTCTGAGAAAGTCTAAAAGAGAATAATCTTATTACTTCTGCTTCCTCAATAGGGACTTGTCTAAGAAAGCCTAAGAGAGAACAGTTATCACCTCTGCTTCCCGAATAGGGACTTGTCTAAGAAAGTCTAAGAGAGAACAGTTATTACTTCTGCTTCCCCGACAGGGACTTTTCTAAGGAAATCTAAGAGAATGTTAAGTCTTATTACTTCTGCTTCCCTAATAAGTACTTGTCAGACAAAGTCTAAGAGAGAACAATCTTATTACTTCTGCTTCCCCAATAGGGACTGCTTCCCGAATAGAGACTCGTCTAAGAAAGTCTAAGAAAGAACAGAAAATTTGCTGTTTTCGTTTATATAGTTAGTTTTTACTTTCCTAACATAATGAATTTATAAAAGACCCCTGCTACCTCGTGTTTATACTTCCCCGAAGGCCTGAAACGTGGATTATTTTGCTCAGATGGAAGTAGTGAGTCGAGATTCGCATTTTCTGTCAGTGGATTTGAGGTGGGCGAAGAGACTCTGCAGGCTGAACTTCACGTATATCACGCGAGACTGCAGAAGGCCCACAGGCATCTCTTGGACGACAACCTCTACACGGTTAATATCAACCCAAATGTCTCCTGACTATATGGATTATATTCAATATAAGTCGTGTCTGACATATAACCAGATACTTTAGAATGCCATGGTTACTTTACAGCCCATGCATCATTGTTACCAATTGCTAAGTTGAATAACCTATGGCTTTCACGCCGCAGGCTGGTTTGTTGTCATCCCAAGCTTATCGACCTCTTTCCTTTTGTGACGTTGTTCTGCTCTCCTCCAGCTGGAAGTTTCGACGGAGGTTGAAGGCGAGCGCCGCGTGCTAGCTAAGCAACACGTGGCAGCGCACAGCAGCGGATGGCGCGTGTTCCAGGTGGGGAATCGCCTCATGAAGGTGACGGCTCCGGGACGGGAGGTGGAGGACGTGGAGGAGGGGGCCGACGACGACGGCGACGAAAGGCAAGTCGTTCTGCAGGTTATTGCAAAGACCCTCCAGGGGAGTACTTTGCCCCTGGCGTTCCACCACGGCCTTCAGGGGACCCGTCGGCCGCTTTTGGTCTTCTTCAATACCTACGTGCCGAGTGACAGTCAGTTTGCGCCTGCTCTTCACAGAGGTGTGGACAAACCCCCAGGTAATTATCAGGTGAAACTCGAGGAATTGATGTCTTGAACAATATAAATACTGGAAATAAATTGCGGCTATGAGATTTGTGTCTTCTGCTGATAGCAGTTGTAGAAAATAATGATTGTGATAATTGAATGGAAATAATGCTATAGAAAGTTTGCAATAAGTCGTTTATGTATATTTTAACCTGTCCCATTTGCTTAATGCTATCTATCTATCTAGCACTATTTATGTATGTATGTATATATATATGTATATATAGATATATATATATATATATATATTATATATATATATATATATATATATATATATATATATATATATATATATATATATATATATATACTGTATATCTCAAAAGTTCTCTCTAAAGATCCAGTACTCTCTCTCTCTCTCTCTCTCTCTCTCTCTCTCTCTCTCTCTCTCTCTCTCTCTCTCTCTCAATGCTTTATCCAGTAACGTTTTATAGAAATGTAAACTCAAATTTACATGCAAGATATTTCAAATTAAAAATATGTAAATATTAATTCATTGTAATCAGTTAGTGAGACAGCTTCAAGGGAACTATAGGTATTATACATCTGTAGTAACAAGCGCACCTTGTTATGTGCAACGTATCCTTGTCAGAAGTATTGGATGCTGGATTCTCATCTTTTATGTCCTTAAACGATCCCGCAACGGTCTACAAAATGATAGAGTTCACTCAGCAAAATAATAATAAAAGAAAGAGTATTCGTTCGAGACTAAACAACGATAAAATATTTAGACGTCACCAGTTTGTAAAGCTCAGCTGTCATGATTTTTTTTCCAAAATGCATGCAAAGAGACAAGTTGACGAATTAATGCATCTTAGAATAGATATGGAAATGGAGATAATCTGTCTGAAGAGAATGCAGTCGTGTGTCGATAGGAGTAATGGGGACTGTTTTGAGATGTGGAGGATAGCAGGAAAGCAGAGTTGAATGATGCAAGAGTAGAAGGTGTTGGTGTCCGTTTGAGAATGCTTGGGGAGAGGGCCAGGGAAGGGTGTAATAGAAAGGAAAGGCACTAATTAATAGAATTACAAGTGAGATGCGGCTGTACGGTGATGATGGAGTCGCGATTGAGTGGCTGACATGATGAGTAAGGTATGGGCAAAGGAAAGGTTCCCACGAGTTACTTTAGAGGAGTAAATGTTTTTTTTATTAAAGTAACTGCAAAATTGGGAATAGAATTGTTTTTTAGAGAGAAAATCAAAGAGCATTGTGGGGCGAGGCAAGAGCGAGAATGTAAGGAGAATACGTGAACAGTTTGACAGTGAAGAGATAAAGCCGTGTGTGGTGTGCTTGGACCTAGAAAAGTCGCATATTAGGATAGATGAAAATGCTTTGTGAAATGTATTTTATAATGTAGGTCATTTGTTGACAATGAATAAGGTTTTTTTTATGTTGAAAGTGAGTTTCAAAATACGTGGGAGGAGACCGTTTGCTTTGGAGATGAAGCACCGTTGGTTAGGAACAGCGAATAGAAACTGCAGAGGTTGATAGAAGAATTTGAAAGTATTTGTAAACGTAGAGAGCTGAAAGAGAATGTGGGAAAAAGGAATGTTAATAGGGTGGATGGAAACGAGGAGGATGAGTAATATAAATTGTTGTGGATGACAGTAAAACTGTAGCAATTTATAAGGGCGCCTAACAGTAAATGTTAGTGATGATGGTAGGGTGAGAGAGAAGAGTCATATATTATTTGATGAAGCAAAGAGGCAGCAGAATGCATGCAAAAGATTTAGAGTAGATGAGGCATATCTTTGGAGGCAAAAGTTGTGTTTTTTTAAGGGACTGATGAGCCATCTCTCCTGTATGGAAGGAAATGTGGACAATAAAAGTGACAGAAAAAAAAAAAAAAAGGAGTAGATTGTGGTAATGACTTTTATGTAAGATATATATATATATATATATATATATATATATATATATATATATATATATATATATATATATATATATATATAAAATTTTAAAGTATTAAGCGGGTAGCAATGAGGAAATGCAAAGTACTATAGTAATTAGCATAGGTGACAGGATGAACCAGAGTTCTTGTGATTGATCATGTGGAGAGAACGAAGAGTGATAGGATGATAAAAGCATATAATTTGGAAGTGCTCAAAGAAAGAGGAAGAGGAAGGCCTAGAGAAAGTGGTGGATAGATGGCGTGTTTGAGATAATGAAACTAAAGGTATTAATACCCTGAAATCGAGAGATACGAGGTCTGTTTATTATATATATATATATATATATATATATATATATATATATATATATATATATATATATATATATATATATATATATATATATATATATATATATATATACACACACACACACACACAAATGCGTCGAATATCACGAGAATGAAATCATCGAAAATCTAGACAAATACAGATAGGCCATATCATCTCGCTTCCGTTGAAGTGTCCATGCAAATGAAGCGCGGATCATAAAACCTGAAGAAATCGCCATAAAAATCTCAGCAAAGTCGAAGAACACATTCCGCGACTAGTGAAAGAAAGCCCTTTGATGATGACGCCATCTTTACCTTTGTAAAGTATATGTTGTCGTTTTTTTTTTAATAATAATAATAAGTTTTCTTTTTAATGATAACAATGAGTTTTAATAACAATTAGATTTCTTTTTAATAATAACCGTTAGTTTTCTCTTTAATAATAACAATTAATTTTATTTTGGTGATGATAATTAGTTTTCTTTTTGATAATAGTAGTTAGTTTTCTTTTTAACAATAACAATTAGATTTCTTTTTAGTGATAACAATTAGTTTTTTTTTAATAATAACAATTAGTTTTCTTTTTAATAACAATTAGTTATCTTTTTAATAATATCAGTTAGCTTTCTTTTTAACAGTAACAATTAATTTTAATAATAACAATTAGATTTCTTTTTAATAATAAAAATTAGGTTTCTTTTTAAAAATAACAATTAGTTTTCCTTTTTATAATAACAGTTTTCTTTTTAATAATAATTAGTTTTTTATAATAACAATTAGTTTCTTTTTAATAATAATTAGTTTCTTTTTAATAATAACAATTAATTTCTTTTAAATGATAACAGTTAGGTTTCTTTTTAATAATAATAATTAGTTTTCTTTTTAATAATAACAATTAGTTTCTTTTTAATAATAACAATTAGTTTTCTTTTTAATAATAACAATTAGTTTTCTTTTTGATAATAACAACTAGGTTTCTTTTTAATAATAATAATTAGTTTTCTTTCTAATAATATGAAAATTATGGTACCGAAATCACAGAGGTATCGCAAAGATTATTTTCGACGTGCAAGTTGTGACAGAAAAGAAATGCTATTTTGTATAATGTAATTTATTTTCATATTATTTTCCTTTTTTGTATTTTTCTAAGAAGAAGACTGAAGGATATAGGATTTCCGTTTTTATCTCTGTGTCAGAGCTGATTGTAGGAGTCAGTAACCTTTTACGTATATTCAGGGAATGGTTTCGAATTTTGAATAATAACAATAATAGTAATAATAATAATAATAACAGCATTGTGTCAGAGCTAATTTTAGGAGTCAATAACCTTTTACGTACATTCAGGGAATAGTTTCGAACTTAGAATAATAATAATAATAATAATAATAATAATAATAATAATAATAATAATAATAATAATAATAATAATAATAATAATAATAATAACATTGTGTCAGAGCTAATTTTAGGAGTCAATAACCTTTTACGTATATTCAGGGAATGGTTTCAATAATAATAATAATAATAATAATAATAATAATAATAATAATAATAATAATAATAATAATAATAATAATAATAATACTGGATTGTGTGTCTATATATGTTTTTGCTTCGTCTCAACGACAGTCTGAGGGTTAATACTTTGCAAGTTCAAACTTTCCGTCGTCCAGCGTGGGGTTTAGCCCCTCCCCTTAGCCTCTCCCCCCACTGAAGGGACTCGTCATCTGGATCCTCATTTATATTATTTTCATTTTTGACAGTAGGGGCAACAATAACGATATATACTTGGAGAACGTGGCTGATTGTTTTCGTTACTTTGATAATTACGTCAGAATTTTTTTTTTACATTCGTTGGTCACTCTAGAGAATATTTGCTCTTTCTTAAGTTTTTGTTGCCACTTATCCTTGCACCGTGAATTATTATTATTAATAATTATTATTGTTGTTGTTTGAAATATATTTTTTATCATTTATGTCATGCAAATACAATTCATATTACAAATATGATTAATGTAAAATGCATGAAATTAAGATATAATGTTCACTCGAACGTTTGATTTCCCGAAGAAGAATTTAGAAAGGTAAATAAAGAAATTTTTCACTCATATTCTGTCTCTCTCTCTCTCTCTCTCTCTCTCTCTCTCTCTCTCTCTCTCTCTCTCTCTCTCTCTCTCTCTCACACACTCCCACACACACTGACCAAAGGTTTTACAGGTTTAAGCTAGCAATGACTTGCCCAAAATGTGATATCGAAAACGTAGGTGTCCAAGAGACAATAACCTTTGATATGAATGTTGCTGACCCAAGAACCACATTTACAAAAAATAAAATAAAATAAAATAAAATAAAATAAAAATAAAATTATAGTAAATTCACAGAGTAGGATCTCGAGGATTTAAGTCGATTGTCGAGGAGTAATAGATGGTTTGACTGTCGGCAAGTTAACGTAAATTTACACAAAAGTTTATGGTGACTTAATATTTAGTGTTATTTGTTAATGATAGCCTTATGAATGAAAGGGAATAAAGTGAATTCCTTCCCATAATATAATGTCCTTTCAAACGACGACACAGTCAGCGCCTTCCGTTTACATAATATTTTTTGTAAGTGATAACACAATGAATTCCTTTCCACAAATAAAAGAAAACTATCACGAATGACATTTGAGCTAGAGGTCAGTTTTAGATTAACACTGAATTTCTTCTAAAATCAATTTTAATTTTCAATTTTCTACCGTAATACGAACAATGCATTTTCCCGTAGGGGGTGGGCAGCGCCATCATTGCACCTCATGCGGTGCACTGTAAGCATTACTTAAGGTTCTTTGCAGCGTCCCTTCGGTCCCTAGCTGCAACCCGTTTCATTCCTTTTACTGTACCTCCGTTCATACTCTCTTCCATCATACTTTCTACCCTCTCCTAACATCCTGTTACATCTTTCAGACCTTTCGACTATCAATTTCCCTTTCAGCGCTGAATGACCTCGTAGTTCTCAGAGCTTGGTCTTGTGCCAGAATTCTATATTCCATTCCATCTCATTCCGAATAATGCATTCTTTATTTTCTTTAGTACCCAGAAAGGAATACGAAGCTCCGTCCATAAACCGCTTGAGACGATCCGCAGCAGACGAGGAGACCACCACCACCGTCGCGCCAGCGCTGGAAATCCCTTCGGGATGCGAGCGCCGGGACATGCTGGTCGACTTCGCCAGCATCGGCTGGTCCTCCTGGATCGTGTACCCGACGAGCTACAACGCCTACCAGTGCCTAGGCCAGTGCAGCTTCCCGCTGGGCCAAGACCTCAACCCGACCAACCACGCCATCGTGCAGAGCATCATCAACAACTCCGGGGACTTCCCCCTCGTCCAGAGGCCCTGCTGCGTGCCCTCCACCTACGGGAACCTTTCCCTCTTGTATTACGACGCCGACGAGAACGTCGTCCTCAAACAGTACGATAAGATGGTGGCCATCGAGTGCGGTTGCCATTAAGGGCCAGAAGCTTCTCCTTCTTTCCTGTTGCTCTCGAGATGTGGGAGCCCACTTGGGGTCGTGTCAAATCATTCGTCTTGAGGTGGTCAAGCCAATATGAGTCTTTGCTAGGAACTGCTGTCAGTGATGGAAATTAGGTGCTCGTGTGGCTGTTGCGGGCGTTGACGCAATCAATCGAGGAATCAAACCTTATTCTCGTGAAATTCGATCGAGTACAAAGAGAGAATAGAGAGGACATCTTGTTCTGCTAAACGGAATATGCTGCATTTTATACAAGTGTGAAAATCTTCTTGCCAGGTCAAACTTGAGGTTAATACAGAAACTATGGGTAGATATTCAAGTTCCTTTTACAATTAGATGTCTTGTTTATGCTTCAGTTGGTACATATGGATTATATATATATATATATATATATATATATATATATATATATATATATATATATATATATATATATATATATATATATATAATATATGTATATATGTATATATATATATATATAATATATATATATATATAATATATATATAATATATATATGTATATATATATATACATATACATATATATATATATATGTATATATATATGTATGTATATATAATGAGCAGAGAAATCACTGATGTCATGTTAGATGTACATAGACAATGTAACCGAATATACAGCAGCGGAGGCAGCGTGCTATATATGTTGTCGTTTTCTTTCTAATAATAACAATTATAGTACAAAAAAAATCATAGAGGTATCGTTAAGATTATTTTCAGCGTATAAGTTGTGACTAAAAAAAATGTTATTTATAGATAGTTTTTATAATGTAATTTATTTTACCCTTTATTTTCCACTTTTTTTTCCATTCACGCGAAACTACTACATTGGTTGGAATGTACACTAGAACGATGGTCATCGCAACCCAATTTTGTACTGTGATAATAGCATCTTTTTTATACATATACACATAAATAAAGCTTGAGTGCATCTGGCCATTTTCTTTTTCCATTCCTGTTGATGGAGAGGTCAAGGGTTCGATTCCGTGGTAAGCCGGAACGCTTAAAACATCCCCCGTTTAATCTCTTTGATCATCCGTTATCTTAAGCCGGTGATTCTCAAACTGGGAGCCGTGGCACCCTGGGGTGCCAAAGACAGTGCCTAGGGATGCCGCAAGATTGCCATGAATTTTGTCTTGGGTACATCATCTCAATGTACATTTGTAAAGAAATAAAAAAAGTTTGCAGAAGCCTTCATATAATTATTATCAGTGTGTCTACTTTAATATATTAACATTACATATATATATATATATATATATATATATATATATATATATATATATATATATATATATATATATATATATATATAAATATTTATATATATGCGGTATGAATAATTTTATTCATTAAATAAGTTAATTCATGCGATATGGTGGGATGGTGAAGAATGGGTGCCACGGTAATGATTACATTAATTAGGGTGTCATCACTAAAAAAAGATTGAGAACCACTGTCCAGCATTGATTTTCTCATCCTGGTAGTCGCATGATTGGGAAGTATAGAACGTTTGGAAGAGGGTATGGGGCTAGCCACTTCATCCCAAATGTAAATCCTCTATTTTTCTTCGTATCCTGAGTCGCTATTCGTCTAGGGTATTGCCAAACCCGGATGCGAACTCCTGAGATGTATGCTAGTGGTACAGCAGCCTCGGTTTTTTTGCCATGCTCCTGGGTTAGGTTAGGTTGAATAATTGATTCTAGAGTAATTCTTGTGTGGGGAACTTAATGAGATTATTTTCAAGAAAACTCTATGGTTAGTTTTTAAGATATGACGTCCAGCTTTTTTCAGAGACATAACCGGTACTCGGGTCACATCTCTGGAAAATGCAACCCGGATATAGACGGAGGGGGTCGGAAGGTGGGGAGTGGGGTGGGGAGAGAGGGAAGGATGATTCCTAACTAAGCTCAGTTCCTCGTATAACAGTAATGGGTCCAAGGGCCAGAAAACTAACGAAGTAATTTGGTTACTGCCTAAAAGGCAGATTACGAATTGAATTCTTTTGGATAAACAGCTGAAAAAAAGCCTTTTTAAAAGTTGTTCTAAAAGAATGAAAAGGAGAGGTTTAAAAAAACAACTAAAAGATTTGCCGAAGTCTCTTCAGCGCAATCGATTTTTCTGTACAGTCGCGGCCCATGAAACTCAGCCACGGTCCGGTGGAGGCCTGTGTTGTTGGTACCTATATCTTTGCCAGAAACACGATTATGGCTAACTTTAACCTTAAATCAAAGAAAAACCACTGAGGATAGAGGGCTGCAATTTGGTATGTTTGATGACTGAAGGGAGGATGATCAACATACCAATTTGCAGCCCTCTAGCCTTAGTAGTTTTTAAGATCTGAGGGCGGACAGAAAAGTGCGGACAGAATGAAGTGCAGACGGACCGACAAAGCCGGCATAAAAAGAGATTTGAAAGCGACTGTAGTTATTCAGGAGCTATAGTTTCAACACTATTCCCGCCTGAGATATTCCTTGCATTTTAGTAACAAAATTCCTGTATTCTGTAATTGTTTTCTTAAAAGAACCGAAATGGCAGGCTGATAGATAAAGGTTAAGGCCTTATATCACGTTTGATTTCATTCTCCATTACGTAAATGTTTATGTTTGAAATGACTGAGCTATTGAATTTAATTCTTGAATAAGCGTTTCGTTTTTTTCCGGTTGCAATTCTTACAAAAATTCATATATCAAATATTATTAACATATGCTGTATATCCCAGTGTAATAAATAATTTTTGCGGTGATGGTCTTAATTTTCGTGACCAATTCCCTGCCCCCGTCCTTTTTGTCAGTTTGGTATCAGTTATTAAGGCCGGCTTATGAGTGTACTGTATATGTTATATATATATATATATATATATATATATATATATATATATATATATACATATATATATATATATATATATATATATATATTATAATATATATATATATATATATATATTATATATATGTTTTTACACAATCTAACGGATAGCCAAAAACACAGGAGATCACATATTTGATGGCTGATATTACTTCAGCCAGAATCCTGACAAGCATAGACGAGAGGAATTATGGTATATATGTTACAGGGAGATAGCAAAACCAGGCATTTCGCGAATTTCCTAAAATTTCAGGAAGATAGTGAAATGCACTCAGGGACATTTGATCCCGCCAGGGGCTAGTACTAAACACGGCGAAACAGTGACTCACCTACACTGTTTCGCCGTGTTTAGTACTAGCCCCTAGGGGGTCAAATGTCCGTAAGTGCATTTCGCTATCTGCCTGAAATTTCAGGCAGTTCGTGAAATGCCTGGTTTCGCTACCTGCCTGTAACATATATACCATATGAATAATTGACTTCCTATCTAATTCCTCTTTTCTATAATTATCAGAGATTCTGGCTGAGTTGCATCAGCCTTAAATATGTTATTTCCTATGTTAATCTTTAATTTTGCTTTTAGGCTGCCGTTAGATTGCCTTAAGAAAGCTTTATATTTATATATATATATATATATATATATATATATATATATATATATATATATATATATATATATATATATATATACTGTGTGTGTGTGTGTGTGTGTGTGTGTGTGTATTGGTCTTGTCTGTTTAATATGGTAGCATATTAGTATATCAAGAGAGAGAGAGAGAGAGAGAGAGAGAGAGAGAGAGAGAGAGAGAGAGAGAGAGAGAGAGAGAGAGAACACGCTTGTGGAAATATGAAATCAGGTTCTTTTTACCTAGATCGAATTATTCGTACATTATCTTTTGCCCTATCTTTTTCTTTCTGTATTTCCCTCTTTATTCATTTATTTCCTTTTTGCTCTAGTCCGTTCTATGGGTCCAAGAGCACATAAAAACAGGGCATATCTTTCCAAAGCACGCAGCAAGACAAGTAAATGTTAACGAAGGTTGGTTGAGTTATTGAGATTTACCAAGCGGCAGTTACAGGTCACTGACACCTTTAAAAAAACAAGAAATGCGTCGAAGTTTCTTTGGCGCAATCGAGTTTTCTGTACAGCCGCTACAGCGTATAACCACGGCCACCGAAAATAGATCTATCTTTCGGTGGTCTCGGTATAATGCTGTATGAGCCGCGGCCCACAAAACTTTAACTACGGCCCTGAGGTGGCTTTCCTATATCGTTGCCAGAAGCACGATTATGACTTAACTTAACCTTAAATGAAATAAAATTGCTGACGCTAGAGTGCTGCAATTTGGTATGTTTGATGAGTGGAGGGTGGTTGATCAACATAGCAATTTGCAGCCCTCTAGCCGTTGTAGTTTTTAAGATCTGAGGGCTGAAAGACAAGTGCAGACAGAAAAAAGTGCGGACGGACAGATAAAGCCGGCACAATAGTGTTCTTTTTACAGAAAACAAAAAAAGTGGCCGAAATGAACGTATGTTGCTCAGAACATGGTGTTGGAAGAGACAGTGGTTCGTTTTGCATAGTCTGGCAAGAAGATACTGAAAGAAAGGATAAAATGGGCCTGCGTAATACTTCTTTTACTTAAACATCAAATCATTATAGATTAGTTCAGGTGTGTGGCATTCCTGAACTGTATTTAGGTTACTGTACTGCCGTAAAATGGAAGACTGCAGTATCTGCAAAAATACAAAATTGAGAAAAATGGTAGATACTGCAGTTTTGCCTTGCCTTACTACTGATTTTGCAGATACTGCAAATGGAACCCCCTAAATACTCGTGGAAAGCATTGAAGAATCATTCTGAAACTTCAATAACTTGTGTAGTAGTGTTTCACGAGCCCAATAGGTGACATATCTCAATTTCGAAAATTTTGCAGATACTGCAGTTTTCCATTTTAGGGCAGTGTATTCCTCATTGTACTTGAGAAAGTAGCTGCAGAAAAATATTCTTGTGTAATATCGCGAAAGTGCTGATAGGGAACCATTCAGCTATTTGTTTATTTATTTTTGGTTTTAACTAGAGAGTATTCATGGATTACATGGTAATATTAGGAACACTTTAAATGCCCCCAGACAGCATGGTATTTTATTATGTACAGAAAATTTTATTTCTCCAATAGGGCATTTTTCCAAAGCCCTTCCTTAAATCTTAAACGTAATGCCATTTCTTAAGCGAGAGAATTGGCAGTTTAAGAAACAGTACCCAGCCTTTCATGAGACCTACTCTGCTCTAAAATGGAAATTGAGATATGCCACCTACTGGGCTCGTGAAACACTAATACACAAGTTACTGCAGTTTCACAATGATTCTTCAATGCTTTATTTAGGAGGGCCCATTTGCAGTATTCGCAAAATCAGCATTAAGGCAAGGGAAAACTGCAGTATCTACCATTTTTCTGTTTTGTATTTTTGCAGATATACTGCAGTCTTTCATTTTAGGGCAGTACTATGAACGTGGGTACCAAGAGATCCAAAAGTCTGCGACAAGTATAGCAACTATATTATGTGTTCCATGTAGGGCATTCCAGACTTAGGTGATGATTTTGTGAACTGTCTCATCCTCATCATGGTAAGATACAGTTACGTGATGGGAAGGCTTCTTTTGTAGTGAAATCGTGGGAACTTCAGAAGTGCAAACTTAGTGCAAATGCTTTTTTAGTTATCTATAAGAAAGCTACTGCGCTGGCTTTGTCTATCCGTTCGCACTTTATTCTGTCCGCACTTTTTCTGTCCGCCCTCAGATCTTAAAAACTACTGGGGCTAGAGGGCTGCAAATTGGTACGTTGATCATCCACCTCCAATCATCAAACATGCTAAATTGCAGCCCTCTAGCCTCAGTAGTTTTTATTTTATTTAAGGTTAAAGTTAGCCATAATCTGGCAACGATATAGGATAGGCCACCACCGGGCAGTGGTTAAAGTTACATTGGCAGCGCTCATGCAGCATTACACCATGACCACCGAAAGATAGATCTGTTTTCGGTGGTCTTGATTATAGGCTGTAGCGGCTGTACAGTAAACTCGATTGCGCCATAGAAACTTCGGCGCATTTTTTACTTGTTTTTTTATAATAGTATGAAATGAAAATTTTTTCTCGAAATTCTGGAAAATCACAGATCTGAGGTAAAATTGATAATAATGCATAGTCTAGAACTGAGGGTGAGGAGAGCTCTCTAGTAAGGATAGCCCTTGGCTTTCCGATACTTATCCTCTCGAATGATTTTGTCTTATACACGTTCAGATCATAGCTGTAAGGATAAAGGAAAATAGCGTCCTTTGAATTTGTGACTAATGGAAAAAGTCATATTCAAGCTGATCGAGTTTATTGCTAGTTCGTTCCCAGTAGTGTACTACTGTCACGTGACCAGGAACAAATTTGATCACTAACAGCTTTGGATCATTCACACATTGGTTTTGATTGAACTTGCGCTAGTTATTCTAATAGCAACAAAAACATTATAGTAAGTCCCCATGAGGGGGTAGTGCCGTCAGTGCATTACTTAAGGTTCTTTTCAGCATCCCTTCGGCCTTTAGTAGCTGCAACCCCTCTCATTCCTTTTACTGTACCTCCGTTCATATTCTTTTTCATTCATCTTACTTTCCGCACTATAGTAATAATTGATTCATTTTGCAACTGCGAGGTTTTCCTCCTGTTACACATCTAAAACCTTTTTACTTTCAATTTCCCTTTCAGCGGTGAATGGCATAATGATTCCCGGAGCTTGGCCTTTGGCCTAAATTTTATATTCCATTCCATTCTGATATAGTAAGCTTCATAGTAGTTACCCTTTTGATCTTTGAATATGCTTCATAGTTGCTGGGCATTTGGTCACTGAATAACAATTGAATGGAGTATTTTTAATATATTTGTTCTGTAGATGTCCGTATTGCTGAAATTGTAATCGTAGGATAGTGTTACAATCCACATCAAGTTTAAATCAGCAGATATATTTAAAATAAAAGTGGCACTACACTACTAATGCGACAGTTGTGATTAAATATGGTGAGTTACAATGCAAATTCGTTGCTTCAAAAACTTGCTTTGTCCTTGAATTGACCCATATTTTTAAGACAGACTCAAATTCAAATGTATTGCTCTCTCCCAAGTACAGATCTTGCTTTTGTGGTAGCTTTGGTTTTACTGATGTGTAAACTTTGAGTCTTCGCTGAATCACATGAAGTGCAGACTTTTCTAAGAAATAGGAGTCTGTTAAAATTGGTCCAGCTGGAATGAATAATATGAATCCTGATCTCATAGCAGTCTTGAGTTTCAAAATCGATTTTTTTCCTCAGGGGGTTATAGATTTTTGAAACATAATTGCTAATTATCTCTATAACAACGTATTCTCAGTATTCTAGCGCCTCCTTCAAAATTCTTTATTCACAAATAACAAATTTAAACCTCTGCTGCTAAGCTTTGGAAATCTCTACACACATCTCTGTACCCTGATGTTTAGGCAAACAGTTGAACTCTTAAGTGTAGGTATCCGTATCATTGGTTGTAGTAGGTAGTGCCACCTTAAAACATTAGTTCCAACTCTTCTGCGCGAGGTGGAGAAGTTTCGGAATGACTTATGACCGAAAAGAAGTCTCCCTTTGACCCAAGGACATCTTATTCAGTGTCTGTGAACTTTGCAACTTCAGTAATGTCCCTTGTGGACATGGCACATTTTCTTCAGCTCTGACAACACTTGTTGACATGAATGTCATTTTGAATTTTAAAATAATATGACTCAACAAGCAGTAGAGTCAAAAACCCACATTTGAGTATTTAGAAGTTTATGTAGTCTCATTTGGAGCTTGATTTATCTTTGTCTTTTATAAGATAACGCATTTAAGAAATATCCTTAGTTTGATGGTCGTTTTGTCTTTTAAACAATTATATATATATATATATATATATATATATATATATATATATATATATATATATATATATATAGATATATATATATATATATATATATATATATATATATATATATATATATATATATATTGCAAATACAACAAATACACTCCCACTAAATTATTATGTGTATGAAGAGAGAGAGAGAGAGAGAGAGAGAGAGAGAGAGAGAGAGAGAGAGAGAGAGAGAGAGAGAGAAGGGAAGATATTTCACGCTCTTGAACCATGTCAGAGGGTAGGAATTCTTCCAGTTCCCTTCCCCCCACTCCCAACCCCTTCCCCCAACCGTCAGCCCCTCCCAAAAGCCCTTTGTTCGACCAATTACAATTCCTATTTTTTTTTATTATTTTTTTTTCCGACCGAATAAATTAACCCGTTGTCGCAATTTCGAGACTATTTTGCAAATCATTGTCACCTCCATATGCAGGAGGGAGCGTGCGATCGAAGGAGCACAGCTCCAAAGAAAAAAAAAAAAAAGGAAAATCGCTAATTTGTGAACGCATGTCTGCCTCCTCCTCCTCCTCCTCCTCCTCCTCCTCCTCCTCCTCCTCCTCCTCCTCCTCCTCCTCCTCCTCCTCCTCCTACTTCACACTGACGACATTTTGAAAGTCCTTTTTCTCTTCGCTGGTCGAGAGAATTTCACCAGGAGGGAGGAGGAGGAGGAGGAGGGAGGAGGAGGACACTTTCTGTTTATCTTTGGGGGCTCTTGCAAAATTACCTGTTTCTTGGGAGGCAGGTGTTAATTTTGATCCAAGGCGTTCTACAGAGTTACTTGTTTTCATTTAATTATTTTCAGTGAAGTCTCTCTCTCTCTCTCTCTCTCTCTCTCTCTCTCTCTCTCTCTCTCTCTCTGCTGTTCTTGCTTTCTTACACCCACATGTGAGAGATATGGAGTTATTGGTGTACAAGTTGCTTGTACTTTTCAGAATCTCTGGCTTAATTAAATTGGGAATAACATTAAGAGTTTTCTCGTAAAATTAAAGAATGAGCTCTCTCTCTCTCTCTCTCTCTCTCTCTCTCTCTCTCTCTCTCTCTCTCATGAAACTTGTAATTTTTATCATCGTTTTTCTGAAGACAGTCTGCTTATTTCGTTGAGGTGCCACGGTGTCACGTTGGCGAGTAATCAAGAACTTTACTTCGCTCTGCTGTAAACCTTTAGAACGGCCCCTCCTGGCATACGCATATTCACAGGTTAAACGAAACTCTGATGAGACAAATAAGGAGTCGATTAGATTTTGAGATGGTTCTCAGTCTGTATATGAACTCAGATATTCTTTATTTTCGTTGACTTGAAATCAGCTGTTTGATTTGACTGATTCATGTGTTTGATTTTAAAAGAACAGTTTCAGTCGGTCTTTCTGGATGCTTTTAAGATCAATTGTGCAGGCTAATTATTGATATGAGGTTTGCCATCCCATCGGCCTCTTGTCAAAAATAAAATTTTTAAATATAGCTCTAGGGGCAGAGCTGGGTACCGCGTAAGTAGAGCCACAGAAATAGCCTTTTATTAAAATAAATGAAGGACGAAATCTGATTTAATCTATTTTAATTCTGGTATCTGATGGTTTTTTTATGTTGTAAGGTAATTATAGAGTCAATAATAGTATTTGTATTACCTAAAGAGTATCAGTAATATCAATAAACTGTTTTAAAACGAATCTCTGTATAGTTATTTTGGAATTGTTGTTCAATCAAATGAAAGTTGTACGGTAATTTTTGTTTTATACACACACACACACACACACACACACACACACACACACACACACACACACACACACATATATATATATATATATATATATATATATATATATATACTAAATATATATATATATATATATATTTATGTAAATATATAAATATTATTTATATTTATGTAAATATATATTTATTTATTTATTTATTTATTTATTTATTTATTTATTTATTTATTTATTTATTTATACAAAACGAATGTATGGATGGGATCGTGTACAGCAAGTTTAAAGCTATGTATATGTGTCAACGAAGAGAGACATTCTCCCAAAAACGTAATCGATTAAATGTACTGAAATAATATTAAACCCCAGGACTACAGTCTGTGTTTATTTACCGCGCGTCGCAGTATCTCCGAGAATTAAGAATCTAATTAAATTCCACATCCTGTTCGCAACCTCGGGTCTGCTGCAACACCGCCGCCAGAAATATTCCCGGACGATAATAATAATAATAATAATAAGACGGACGGACAGTTTACACAAAATGCCGAGGGTGTGTTTTTTATGGTCGCCAGTCCGCGCTCTCGGAGGGAGCCTGTCGAGATAAATGCTCAAGATACCGTTAAGAGATATGCTGCAAATGTCTATAAAAATGAGAATCACATACAGACAAACTCACAGCCACAGACACACGGACACACGCGCACACACACCTGTCGCAAGAGGCAATTGTCTCTTGCATCCGCATTCGTCATCACGAAGCGCCGGCAGTGATGTGTTTTTTGGTATTGTTTCTCGGTCGTATTCCAATTGGATGATAGATGGTTTTTTTTTTTTTTTGGTAATGTTCCTCGGTCCCATTCCACTCTGATGATGAAGATGACGGGTGGATGAAGGTTTTCCTAAAACGGTTTTTTTTTTGTGATTCGTCATCGGTATTGACGGGAGAATATGCCCAGCTCACAAATTAATAAGGAAATTGCTATGCAAATTGAAATGGTCTTTGCATGCGATCAAGGATGGGAGTTGTTGTGTTATTTTTATTATTATTTGCATATATGAACACATGAACATTAATTACTTTTATTCACAGAGATGGAATATTTTGTTAATAACGAGCAGTCTACAAGACAAAGAGCAGAAGCCTTAATAAGACATCACTCATATGAAGACATTGATGAAAATGCGATTTTATTACGTAGATTCCAGCAAGTCAGCCTAAAAAAAATGTACAAATAAAGACCATACCTAAGAGAGAGAGAGAGAGAGAGAGAGAGAGAGAGAGAGAGAGAGAGAGAGAGAGAGAGAGGCTAATTCGCCGTTGGATGGGTACAGTAATTGAACCGATACCACACATACTTTCCATCACCCTCCTGAGATCTCCAATCTTGGGGTTTGCAACGCCCCACCGGGACGTGGTGCTTTAACAGCGGCCCTTCCAAGATTTCAGGGGTCTCAAGTGACACTCCAGAGTTCTTGCATTTTGCAGCGTTTCCCGAGATCTCGGTTGTTTCAGTAGCACAACAGAGATCTTGGGTTTTTAGTTTTCTGAAAAGAAAACTGTTGTGCCGGCTTTGTCCGTCCGCACTTTTTCTGTCCGCACTTTTTCTGTCCGCCCTCAGATCTTAAAAGCTACTGAGGCTAGAGGGCTGCAAATTGGTATGGTGATCATCCACCCTCCAATCATCAAACATAGCAAATTGCAGCCCTCTAGCCTACTCAGTAGTTTTTGTTTTATATGAGGTTAAAGTTACCCATAATCGTGCTTCTGGCAGCGATGTAGGATAGGCCACCACCGGCCCTTGGTTAAAGTTTGATGGGCTGCGGCTCGTACAGCATTATAGCGAGACCACCGAAAGATAGATCTGTTTGCTATGGCCTTGATTATGCGCTGCAGCGGCTGTACAGAAAACTCGATTGCGCCGAAGTTTTTTCGGCGCAATTTCTACTTGTTGATGCTGTCTCTCTTTCTGTAAATCTTCAGCTGAAAACCCCTATGGACATAGTCAACAGACTTCAAACCCAAGAAGGCCCCTAAGGTAAACCAGCCTGTAGAGAGAGACAAGTCATAGAAGAATGCGAGAGAACAGAAAATAAAAGGATTACGACTGAACTCAGAAGGCGTCAGCAGAAAGGGGGGAATGAGTTTACTCCTCGCTTAAACATTTGGGGATCAGAAAATGCCACAATAGCGAGGGCTAACTGTTCCACGTTTTAGTTGTAGCCAAGATGAAGATCTTAGCAGACTGAGTAGATTCTTTAGATGAATATCTATGGTCTCGAGGCGACTTATTACAATACGTTTATTTATGCCGACGTAGATTCTTTAAGAATATTAAAAAAACATATTAAAACATCGATGCATACAAAATAAAAACGGAGGGAATATGTATATAAACAAAAGGTTATGAACAATTGAACAGAGGTATATTTATAAACAATCAATATATTGTATTTTGGGCTTGTCCTATGTATGTATATATATATGTATATATATAATCAGTACTTATACATACACATAAGCGAATGCCACAGGGAAATGTGGTATTCGCTTATATACTGAAGTCACGTACATCTGTGATTTTTAAAGCATGCACATGTATTTATGTATACATATGTGTATGATGCATGTTTCGTTGAACGATAGATGACTGCGAACTTTAACTATTTTGATATTGGTTCTTTCCAGTGTTCTGTAGTCAACTCTTCACTTCAAGTACTCGAAGTTCTTAGAACTATAAAAGAATGTCACTGATTAATAATTCCTTTTATTTTTGTCTTTATGCCGAGCTTTCGGACTGTACTTCGTCCATAATCATGCTAGACTAAAATATTTACATCATTTCATGGCCAAACATAATAACAAATAAGTGGGGTACTTGAGGATGACAGAAGCCATCTTAATAAAAGACATGACACCTCCCTTTCGAACTCTCAGGACGAAGGATGTGACAGGCTTCTCAACATTTTCAAGCAATTATTTTTTCTAGTTTATATATATATATATATATATATATATATATATATATATATATATATATATATATATATATATATAATAAATATATATATATATATATATATATATATATATATATATATATATATATATATAAGTACATACAGTATATCTGTGCGTTCCGTTGTTTCAAACATTGACAGTTACTCATTCTTTGACTGGTTACATGTTAACAGTAGTTCCGTGACAATTGTAATATTTCAACCACTTGGGTACTTATTTGTAATTATTATTATGTTTGGTCATGAAATGATGTGAATATTCTAGTCTAGCATGATTATGGACGAAGTGCAGTCCGGAAGCTCGCTATGGAGACAAAAATAAAAGGAATCATTAAGAAGTGGCTTTCTTTCATAATTCTACGAACTTCGAACAGTGAGGTGAAGAGTGACCACAGAACTTTGGAGAGAACCAATATCAAAATAGTTAAAGTTCTCTATCATCTATTGTTCAACGAAACCTGCATAATAAACAAACTGCTGCCTACATATACACATATGTATATGTATAAATATACCTGTGTATATGTATATGCATATATATATACACATACATACACATATATTCATTCAGTTATCAAGAGAGGTAACAGTTAATGTGACTCGTGTTATATATTGCTGTCAAATCCAGATGTTGTATTTAGATTCGAAGTCATCCCATACCCACCATGATTACTGATCGCACATCACCCGAATACTGGTTAGATAGTTAAGCTTTTTAAATATAATTCCTTCGGGTGTGGGTTACAGCCTAGGTAAAGTGAATTCGACGTAAATGGGTCGTTAATGGTGTAATATTTTAGTGTATAAAATGTCATGTATAAAATTGGCAAATTATCATGTATACCTTTTTCTTCATCGTACGACCTTAATCCTGTCTTACTATGTAGTTGGCTGCTGAGTTTTCCTCCTTTACAGAGTTCTGTTTTGGGCATCTGCGGATATATATATATATATATATATATATATATATATATATATATATATATATATATATATATATATATATATATATATCTATATATATATATATATATTATAATATATATATAAAATATTATAATATAAATTTATATATATATATATATATATATATATATATATATATATATATATATATATATATACATACAGATACATATATGCGTGCATACATACTGTACATTCATATATGTATATCTTCTATATATACTGTATATAACACATCAAGCTAATTCTAATTTTCAGCTACGATGGACAAGAACAGGTCACCTTTGACATTATTGTTATGTCCTCGCAACAGTCTTCTCTCTCTCTCTCTCTCTCTCTCTCTCTCTCTCTCTCTACTCAGAGGACATTCCGGACCTTATGATTCCATCCGGGAACTCGTTATGCTAATGTGGAATCTGAACTTCATCTGATGCGAAACAGCGAGACAATTCGAGTTAATATCCTCCATAACGAAGTTACTTTTTTTTCACTCTCGTGTCATTTGATTAGAAAACTTTTTTAGGAACTTTTTTCCTATTTTTTTTCTATTTTGATGACGTGATTCCCTGATGTCGTCTTGTAGCAGAGTTCATCTTGTTTGCTGTGATTCTCTCTGCGTTATCTGGCGAGGGGAGGGAGGGAGGAGGGCCGTGACGCCAATATTGATGGGTAATTTGCCTATAATGAAATTTAATATTGACCTCTTGGTACATTGCCAAGTGTAGTATATACACTTTTGCAGTTGTATGTATAAGCATGTTTATTTATAATTTTTTTTTTTACTTTTTTTACACTGTAAAGGTTATATGGATATCCTGAATGCAAAGTTGTCATTTTTTTTTATCGGAAATATCAGGTTTTGTCAAATGTCAATGTTACCATTCATTGCCATACCTATTCATCTCAAACCAAATTTCATTATAGCGCTGAATAATCCCTCGGATTCCAGTGCTTGGCTTCAAGCCTAAATTTCATATTCCATTCCATTCCGATAGGTAATTTGCATACGCTGTGATGGATACAAGACCATATTTTTCTCTGCAAGGCATAGCAGCAGTCTGGTAAACACTCTTTCTCGGATATTTCGTTTATCTTTTAATCACTAGGATTATGTGTCCTCTCTCTCTCAAACTGCTTTCTTTGCTGCGTTTGGGGAGAAATAATAATCACTCATTTCGATCAGAGTTCTTCGTGCTTGACGTATTTTTTTTTTAATACCAAGCCTAAAAAGTCAAGTTATCTATTTGTGATGTTGGTGAGATTTGAACGTTTATCAGAGACAGAGGGAGAGTATCACCAATCTGCTTTTAGCAAATATTCAATTTAGGGGGTTTTAGCCAGTCAAGCAAAGCCCATAGGATAACCGATCCAAATAGTTTTCATCTTGTTTTTACAGATTATTGGTTTTCTATGGATCATCAATTTGCGGCGAGTTTTAACATTAATCCTCTGCAGTCTAAATATGATGGGTCCTTGGAATTAACGAACATACGAAGTCAGGCCTTAGAGAAGCTTCCCAAAGTAATTCATAAACAAGTAAAAACTGCGTCCAAGTTTCTTCGGCGCAATCGAGTTTTCTATATAGCCGCTACAGCGTATATTCAAGGCCACCGAAAATGGATCTATCTTTCGGTGGTCTCGGTATAATGCTGTATGAGCCGCGACCAATGACACTTTAACCACGGCCCGGTGGTGGCCTATTCTATATCGTTGCACGATTATGGCTAACTTTAACCTTAAATAAAATAAAAACTACTGAGGCTAAAGGGCTACAATTTGCTATGTTTGATGACTGGAGGGTGGATGATCAACATACCAATTTGCAGCCCTCTAGCTTCAGTAGTTTTTAAGATCTGAGGGCGGACAGAAAAAAAGTGCTGACGGACAGACAAAGCCGGCACAATAGTTTTCTTTTACAGAAAACTAAAAACCCAGTTTCATTGGCGTTGGGGTTTCCAATCGTTTGAATCTCGTCTGTTTGCAAAACCTTTCGTTTCTCTCGCAGTACGTCAAAATAAAGCCCCCTGCCGTGGTTTGGTCCATGGGCAAACCGGCCCCCGCCATCCTTGTCGAAGCATATCCACTGACCAGCCTGCGATCAAGCTAATCAGTCAACCCGGTTTCTTATCTCTTTCTTATCTTGGGGAATCGTTTTCGACTTATGGCCACTACGTCTTGACGGGTATACCCCTGACCGTCCAATCCTCCTCCTCCTCCTCCTCCTCCTCCTCCTCCTCCTCCTCCTCCTCCTCCTCCTCCTCCTCCTCCTCCTCCTCCTCCTCCTCCAGCCAGACGAACTCGACAAACGTGTCATTCCAGAGTAAATGAAAGGACAAGTTATTGTGAGGTCCTGTCCAGTTTTTGACGTATGTCTTTTTTTTATTATTATTTTTATCGAAAGCTATTGAATTTTGAGGAAGAATTTTGTCGAGTACGCAAAGTGATTTAGACTTCTGAAAGGCTCTGTAGGGGGGCCTTTCTTAACGGACTTCTTTTGTCCTTTTGTCGTGTTTCCTCTTCTTGTATGTCTCGTTCTTCTTCTTATTATTAAGTTTGGTAAGTCCCGGGCACCCATGATATTTTCCATTGCCCTTAAGACATTTCAAAACGCTATCGATAGACTTCGATTAGATTTTGTTCAGGGCTCGCTGTGATTTCACTGTTCTTAAAGTGGCCGTGAAATAACGAAGCAAACGCCACCGACTCTACAAAGAAATGACAGTTTTCAGTCGTTTAATAGTTTGACTTCAGAGATCACCAACAGCTACATGGCAAAGTTGAAGGTTTCTGTTAGTTAATATAAGTTTTTTTTTATTTGTAGCCTATTTTATGTACATAAAAGAAGGACATTGAGTTCCGACAAGATTCTCCTCTTTTAATTATAGATAGAGATGCTAGCGAGCCGCGTGTATGAATGATAGAGCTCTGAGCTTGGCATTCGCAGGTCCTGGAAATTTAATTCTCGTTTCATGCTGGAATTAAAGCTGTCTCGGTATCTGCTTTTAGTTTTTTGTAAAAGAAAACTACTGTGCCGGCTTCGTCTGTTCGTCCGCACTTTTTTCTATCCGCACTTTTTCTGTCCGCCCTCAGGTTTTGAAAACTACTGAGCCTAGAGGGCTTCAAATTGGTATGTTGATCATCCATCCCCCAGTCATCAAACATACCAAATTGCAGCCCTCTAGGCTCAGTAGTTTTTATTTTATTTAAGGTTAGCAACAATCGTGCTTCTGGCAACGATGTAGAATAGACCTCCACCAAGTTGTGGTTAAAGTCTCATGGGCAGCGGCTCATACAGCATTATACTGAGATCACCGAGAGATAGATCTATTTTCAGTGGTCTTGATTATACGCAGTAGCGGCCGCACAGAAAACTCGATTGCGCTGGAGAAACTTCGGCGCATTTTTTAATTGCTTTATTAGTAGTTCAGGAATCAAGTCTCCTATCTGTTTCTATAGTAACACTACAGAAATGAAAGGTGTCTCCTGATTTGTCTTCTAATCGAAGAATAATATTTCACAAGCACTCTAGGAAAGTGGATAGGACTACTTCCTTTGCTGATAGGGTTTTTCCTTTTTTTGGGGGGGTGGGGGGTGTCTTTCTCTCCATTTTGGCAATTATTCTGTTTAAGGATATTGGTACGTTCTTTTCCTTTCGTCCATTCCTTTTAATACATTTGGCTACTAAAAGAACATTTAACTCATCTATCTTGTAAATATTTGCTTCTAAGTTTTAATCAATACTTGGTAAAAAAAAAAAGTCTATTGCGTATTAGTGACAAAATTACATAATTAACCAAGTGCCATAACCTTAGCAGTCGGCTATCATTGTGAAGATTGGTTAAATTTGATCTTAAGTACAGAAGCTGAATTCAATAGGAATATGTGGTGCAGAATCGAAATCATCTGTCTTTCTTGATAGCCGAATGGATAAGTCTCTGTATATTTACATACATACATACATGCACATATTCATACATACATGCAGTACTATATGTGTATATATATATATATATATATATATATATATATATATATATATATATATATATATATGTGTGTGTGTGTGTGTGTGTATATAGATATATATATATAGAAATATATATATATGTATATGTCTATATAGATACATCTATATCTATATCAATATATATATATATACATATCATATATATACATATATATATATATATATATATATATATATATATATATATATATATCTTATTAACTCTCATTTTTGTCAAGAATTTTGAAAAATAAAATTGCACTTTATTATTTCTAAAGTCGAAGACCATTGTCCTTGTTGCGTTTTGTTTGCAGTATCATTCTCTCTCTCTCTCTCTCTCTCTCTCTCTCTCTCTCTCTCTCTCTCTCTCTCTCTCTCTCTCCTCGAAAATTCAATTAGAAAAAAAAAATTAAAACTCACTAACAAAGTATTCTAAAATGGTATTGTTTCTTACTGTTACGTTTTAATTACAGGTGAAACAGGTGAGTCGCGGCTCCCAAGGAAGGATGGTGAGTGTTACCCTTGATGTTTTGCTTATTTACCTCGGCCGACGAATATGGAGGCAGATTACATATTAAACCGTATATGTTTACACCAGCGGTTCTAAACCTTTTTTCATCCCATGACTTCCCGAGACCCTTCAGGATATTACCATAACCCCTATAATAAATTTTGGAATGGTGAACCTTGTAAAAAAGGCAAGATAAAAACAAAATGGTAGGAAGACCGTGGTTTATTGAAAATGCCACGAACTAAAATCTTGAAAGATTCCGCATAGCCCCTACAAATCCCAGAACATCGCAAATTCCAAATATATGAAAATAAATTATAGTCTCCCGAACCCTTTGTGACCCCCTGAGAAACCCCAAATGAACCCCCAGGGTGTCACGACCCCAAGGTTAAGAACCGCTGGTTTACACGAATGGCATCTCTGAAAGTCATCATTGGAACTCATTGTCGATGAATTCCAGTGGAATTGTGTACAGCGATGGTCCAGGATATTTTATATTGTTTTTTCAAGAAGTTATTGATAACAGTCAGTCAGTTTTCTTAGGTGAGTTAGGCGTTGACCATAGTAAATTTGTTTTTGTTTTGAAATAGAGGTCGTGGTTGCTTTTGTTTTATTGTTTGTCAAATTTATCGTAGATTTCAATCAACTTTTGTGTTAGGAAGATTTGAGTAGATTTTAAGATGGATTTTGAGGCGTCTGTGGATTTAAGTCTTTATTTTCCTGTTTCGTAAAAAAGTTATTGGTAAAATTCAGTCGAGTTTTATAGTTGGATGAAATGAATCCGGATGTGGGCCTATGATTGTTTAAAATTATTTTTTGTCGAATAATATTGATTTTTTTTATTTTCATTTAAATTAACTTTCTGGTACATGGCGATTCGTAAACGCGCACGCACACACACACTCTCTCTCATTGTATACATACATATATATATATATATATATATATATATATATATATATATATATATATATATATATATATATATATATATATATATCGTCATTACCATGTTCCTCGTGGGGTTATCGATAGCATTCTTGGCTACCAAGCGAGGGAACCAGGTTCGATTCCTCGGCGAGAACTGTTGGATGATACTAATGTTAAAAACCAGTTGTACCTATTCTGACCTATCAAATGCAATAAGTACCTTGGAGTTAGGCAACTGTGGTGCTCCGGACATGGGTTTATATGGACATTATTCCAGGAGCCACATCCCTTAATATTTGCTGAGAGCGTTTAGTCTAACATAATCTGGTACCACCAGATTTAAGGAACATAATGCCTCTGGTGTTTTTGAATACCAATATATTCGTTTTGTTCACGAATGACAAATGGTTTTGTTCTTCGTCGGTCGTGGAACAATTTTGTTCGTTTAATTTTTTCCCTTTCAACTTTCTGAGCAGTTGGACTAATTCGTGCGAGTGTTTTGGGGATTATTTTGTTCAAGAGTGCCTAAACTTAAAAAGGGACTGTAATTTTTTTTTTATTCAGTATTTTGAGAACTTTTCATTCCATGAATGCAGGAATTATTTTCCGCAGTGAAAACCGATACTTAAATCGTGGGATTTTTGTTCACACAGCTAATTGCATTACTTCCATCTTCGCGAAGTTGGAAAGAGTCTGTGTGTGTGTGTGTCTGTTTGTCTGTCTGTCTGTCTGTCTCTCTTTCTCTCTGTCTGTCTGTTCTGTTCTGTTTTGCGTCTGAGTGTTCTGTGTATCGACAGGGTATTTCAGGAATGGGTGAACGGAGTGATATGGACTTGGAAGATATATTTGATAGGCGAACTTGTCCAGTCGTATGGTATAGTTATTGTGGTTTCTCGCAAATTTTTATTTCAACTAATTGTTTTTTATTGAATAATGAAAAGATAAGCGTGTGTGTCCTTCAGAAAAGCCGATTAGATCTGTTCTGTTCTCGCTCCTTGAGTTGTATCAAAATATAAACTTGATAATTGGTGCTTGAAACTAGATACTTGAAAGCAATAGTTTCTACAGCAGCTTCTTGGTAAATTCAAACATTCATATGTAAGAATGAAGAGGTTAACAACCAAATGATTATTTCCTTTCTCTCTCTCTCTCTCTCTCTCTCTCTCTCTCTCTCTCTCTCTCTCTCTCTCTCTCTCTCAAAGTCAAAGAGTAGCAAGAATCCCTTTCCCTTCTTCCAAAGGCAAACAAGTCTCCCTTGGACACGAGGCTATGCTCCTCCTCCTCCTCTTCTTCCTCCTCCTCCTCCTCCTCCTCCTCCTCCTCCTCCTCCTCCTCCTCTGTACAATATTGGCCCCAAAATGCCTTCCATGGCGGGCAGGAGTCGAATGAAAGTATATCCATGACGTCATGTTAAAGCTATGAGTTCTGGAGATGATAACGATGGTCCTAATGTTCTTTTTTGAGGTGACAAGTTCCCCCAAGGGGTCGAGCCCCTGAGTGGCTTGCACGGAGGCAGGCAGAGAACGCTCTTTCCATTCTTGCCGAAAAGTCCAAGTAAGAGTCCGACCGGCTATTTTGGTCCATGAAGTCACTGCCAGAGAGGACGGACAGGGGTCCTCTGTGACAGGAGTCCTTTGTGGTCGTCTCAGATCTATAACAGCGATGGCTACTTAATCCTCCTCCTCCTCCTGAAGATATACGCCATTTGCATGGCAGTTCGATTAAAGTCACCATGATTCCCTCTCGACGAGGGAAGAAGAAGAAGAAGCAGAAGCAGAGGACGCAGGTGTCTTGGTTTGTTTTGATCTTTCCTGTGGCTCTCACTTCGTTTCCATCTTCTTCTGCCTCGCGTGGTTATGAGTTGGCTATTTTAAGATCGTGCTCGCAGTGTGTGGCCAAGAGTTATGCAGCCGTTTAGAGCCAGTTATATCGAGTGATAGGGTGTTTACGTTGACACTGATATGTCAAGGAAGGTGGGGGATAGAGGATGGGGAGCTAAGATCTCGGAGGGGCCGGAGCTCCCCTCCCTAACCGCCGCCACCCTTCTGCGAGGGAACCAGGTGTGGTCCGACAGGTAGATTAAGGGGTCTCTCTCTCTCTCTCTCTCTCTCTCTCTCTCTCTCTCTCTCTCTCTTGGACCGAAGGACCCCTTCCCTCAGCCTTCATTATGAATACCTCACATTCTAGTTTCCCTATACGGCGAGAGTGACCTACACAGTCGCTTTATTCTGCCCTTACAACCTCCTCCTCCTCCTCCTCCTCCTCCTCCTCCCTTAACCTCCCAAACTCCCCCCAACCCTCCGGCTCCTAGAAGCTTATTATTAATTCGAGAACAAACTCAGCTTGACTCGGAGACTGACTAAACGGCGAAAGCTTCGGGTCGTTCCAATGAAACGCAACCGAACAACTGAACAATTAAACGCGACCGTTCACCTAACTGAAGTCAGTCAAGAGAAGCAGAACACAAAGGGATATTATTATTATTATTATTATTATTATTATTATTATTATTATTATTATTATTATTATTATTATCATCTTTTGAAGTCATGAGAAGCAACCTGGTCAGACACTAGATAGACATACCTGACCAAAGTTGCCAGGAGACTGAGCAAAGTTGAGATTTCTTTTTGTAGCATATATATATATGTCAGTGGCACAAAGGGAAGGATTCTCTCCTTTGACGCGGGGCACTCCTTGCGAGACTCGAAATCAGTCGCTAACATTTTTCTGATTCTATATTTTATTTATTTGTGTGTTCAGTTTATTTATTTATTTATTTATATAGCTTTTTATATATGTATTTATTTGTTTATATAGCTTTTTATCTATCTATTTATATAGCTTTTATCTATTTATTTTATTTATTTATATAGCTTTTTTTCTATCTATTTATTTATTTATATAGCTTTTATCTATTTATTTTATTTAATTATATAGCTTTTTATATATCTATTTATTTATTTATATAGCTTCTTATTTATATACTGGTTTATATTATTTAATTTATTGATTTACTTATTTATTTATATTTGAATATTGGATTCTTCATCAAGGGTCGCCCAATAAGATTAAGCTGATTAGGAGTTGTTTACATATTGCATACTTATTGCCTAATGAGCTTCAGTGCCCTGCATTTAATGTAACTATCTTTTTATCTAAATTAAAACTGCCTCCAATATATTACTGTTATTCCTGTTAGTTATTCAGTAGTCATTCTACAGCATTTGCTTTCATATATATTTTCGAAAATCAGAGTGTTTATATGATGCCAGATAGTCATTAAGTCAAATTCATTTTCAGAGAGATAAATAGTTTATCATTGCGCAGTTTCTCTCTCTCTCTCTCTCTCTCTCTCTCTCTCTCTCTCTCTCTCTCTCTCTCTTCAGAAACGTAACTAGTTTATCACTGCACAATTATTTCTCTCTCTCTCTCTCTCTCTCTCTCTCTCTCTCTCTCTCTCTCTCTCTCTCTCTCTCTCTTCAGAAACATAAATAGTTTATCATTTCACAATTATTCTCTCTCTCTCTCTCTCTCTCTCTCTCTCTCTCTCTCTCTCTCTCTCTCTCTCTCTGTAATGACCATGATTAGACACATACTTAGCAGAAAGAATAGTCACCATTCTTAATTACAGTTTCGTTCACGAGGCTGCATTCTATCACATATGGTGTCCTGACCTCATTACAATCTTAAGAATGTCAGTCCCAAAATAAAATTAAGACTGCCACACACACAAAAAAAAAAAAAAAACAAGTGAAAAATGCGCCGAAGTTTCTTCGGCGCAATCTAGTTTTCTGCACAGCCGCTACAGCGCATAATCAAGGCCACCGAAAATAGATCGATCTTTCGGTGGTCTCGGTATAATGCTGTATGAGCCGCGCCCCATGAAACTTTAACAGTGGCCCAGGTGGTGGACTATCCTATATCGTTGCCAGGCGCACGATCATAGCTAAATTTAACCTTAAACAAAATAAAAACTACCGAGGCTAGAGGGCTGCAATTTGGTATGTTTGATGATTGGAGGGTGGATGATCACCATACCAATTTGCAGCCCCCTAGCCTCAGTAGTTTTTAAGATCTGAGGGCGGACAGAAAACGTGCGGACGGACATACAAAGCTGGCACAACAGTTTTCTTTTACAGAAAACTAAAAACGAAAGTTTCGATAAATAAATGCTTTTATTTATTGGCATAATCTTTATTCATTTGCATCACTCGGTTACATTGGGACACGTGAGGGAAGGACTTAGCATGATGTCAGAAAAAAAGGAATAAATTAAAGGTTAAATAAAAGAAAGGAAATTGGATGAATCGGACGCTTCAGGTAATTATAGTTGCAGCAATAATGTCGGGTCCTTTCAGATTTTAACTATAAGTCTAATTATTATCATCAAGGACCTGATTTTTATTGTAACTATAATTTTTATTATAATTTGAAAGGACCCGATTTTACTGTAACTATAATTCTTATAAGGACCAGATTTTTACTGTAACTATAATTTTTATTATAATCTCAAAGGACCCGATTTTTATTGTAACTAATTTTTATTATAGTCTCAAAGGGCCCGATTTTTATTGTAACTATAATTTTTATTATCTGCAAGGACCTGGTTTTTATAGTAACTGTAATCTTTATCATCTGCAAAAAGGACCTGATTTTTATAGGAACTATAATTTTTTTTATAATCTGCAAGGACCTGATTTCCATTGTAAATAATACAAATCAGTTCCTTGCAGATTATAATAAAAATCATAGTTACAACACAAATCGGTTCCACTCAAATTATAATTTAAAAGTTATAGTTACAACTGAAATCGGGTCCTTTCATAATATAATAAAGATTATAGTTACAGATTATAATAAAAATCATAGTTACTATAAAAATCAGCTCCTTGCAGATTATAATAATTATAATTACAATAAAAATCGGGTTCTTTAAAATTATAATGAACATTTTACTTACAATAAAAATCGGATCCATTGAAATTATAATAAAAATTATAGTTACAGTAAAAATCTGGTCCTTACAAGAATTATAGTTACCGTAAAATCGGGTCCTTTCAAATTATGAAAAAATTAGTTACAATAAAAATCGGGTCCTTTCAGATTATAATGAAAATTATAGCAATAAAAATCGGGTCCTTTCAGATTATAAGAAAAATTATAGTTACAGTAAAAATCTGGCCCTTTCAAATTATGAAAAAATTAGTTACGATAAAAATCGGGTCCTTTCAGATTATAATAAAAATTACAGCAATGCTAAAAATCGGGTCCTTTCAGATTATAAGAAAAATTATAGTTACAGTAAAAGCGGGCCCTTTCAAATTATGAAAAAATTAGTTACGATAAAAATCGGGTCCTTTCAGATTATAATGAAAATTGCAGCAATACTAAAAATCGGGTCCTTTCAAATTATAAGAAAAATTATAGTTACAGTAAAAATCGGGTCCTTTAAGATTATAATAAAAAGTTATAGTATCAATAAAAATCGGATCCTTTCAGATTATAATAAAAATCATAGTAACTATAAAAATCAGGTCCTTGCAGTTTATAATAAAAATTATAGTTACAGTAAAAATCGGGTCCTTTCAGATTATAATAAAAATCATAGTTACTATAAAAATCAGGTCCTTTCAGATTGTAATAAAAATTATAGTTATAGTAAAAATTGGGTCCTTTCAGATTATAATAAAATCATAGTTACTATAAAAATCAGGTACTTGCAGATTATAATAAAAATTATAGTTGCAATACAAATCGGGTACTTCGAAATTATAATAATCATAGTTACAGTAAAAATTTGGTCTTTTCAAATTATAATAAGAATTATAGTTACCTTAAAATCGGGTCCTTTCAAATTATGATGAAAAGTATAGTTACAATAAAAATCAGGTCCTTGCAGGTTATAATAAAAATTATAGTTACAATAAAAATCGGGTTCTTTGAAATTATAATGAAAACTGTAGTTACAATGAAAATCGGGTCCTTTGAAATTATAATAAACTTATAGTTACAGTAAAAATCTGGTCTTTTTAAATTATAATAAGAATTATACTTATCATAAAATCGGGTCCTTTCAAATTATAATGAAAATCATAGTTACTGTGAAAATCAGGTCCTTGCAGATTATAATAAAAATCATAGTTACTATGAAAATCAGGTCCTTGCAGATTATAATAAAATTTATAGTTACAATAAAAATCGGATTCTTTGAAATTATAATGAAAATTGTAGTTACAATGAAAATTGGGACCCTTGAGATTATAATAAATATTATAGTTACAGTAAAAATCTGGTCCTTGCAAATTATAATAGAAATTATAGTTACCGTAAAAGCGGGTGCTTTCAAATTATGATAAAAATTATAGTTACAATAAAAATCAGGTCCTTGCAGATAATTTAAAATTATAGCTACAATAAAAACTGAGTCCTTTCAGATTATAATAAAAATTATAGTTACAGCAAAAATCTAATCCTTTCAAATTGTGATTAAAATTTATAGATACAATAAAAGTCGGGTATTTTCAAATTGCAATAAAAATCACATTTATGAAATAACACAATAATTATACAGAAATTAAGCTCGTGGAAACAAATATTTTGTGACATGAGGAAACACCAGTTACCATATACTGTAGACCAGTGGTTCTCAACCTGGGGGGCACGCCCCCCTAGGGGGGCGTCAGCAATTTCCAGGGGAGGCGCGAGGCCTAGGGAAAATTAAAAAATTCTAGAATTATATTCGTTATTTTCTTAACAAGAGTGGGGAACTAATATTCAGAAGTTTGTAAAAAAATGCAAACGTATTGCCTTATATAACGTTAGTTTCCTATAGTCTACCACTCTAGTTAGACTCGCTAGGTTTACCATATTTTGTAATTATTTACCTTCTTCCCTGTCCCTCGAAACTCCTTCTTTCTCTTTTTTTTTATTTTCCTTTAAATCTGGGAGGGAATTTTACTCATAGATGCAAGGGGGGCGTGGAGGGAAGGACCAGCACTTAGAGGGGGCGTGGTAATAAAAAGGTTGAGAACCACTGCTGTAGACAAATGCTTACACCATTTTTTTTATATTTACAATGAAAACAAATTAGATAAACGAAAACCCAGCAATAGATCATTATAAATCCATGCGCTTTGATTTTTATACATAATTATGTTTTAAAGTTGAAGATTACTTTTAGATTTTTGTAAAATAAAACTATTTGTCTGTCCTTCCGCACGTTTTCTGTCCACACTTTTGCTGTCAGCACCTTTTTCTGCCGGCACTATTTTCTGTCCGCACTTTTTTTGTCCACACTTTTTCTGTCCGCTCTCAGATCTTAAAAACTACTGAGGCTAGAGGGCTCCAAATTGATATGTTGATCATCCACCTTTCAATCATCAAACATACCAAATTGCAACCCTGTAGCATCAGTAGTTTTTATGTTATTTAAGGTTAAAGTTAGTCATGATCCTGCGTCTGGCACCGCTATAGGTACCAACAACACAGGCCACCACCGGGCCATGGCTGGAGGTTTCATGGGCTGCGGCTGAGAGTTTCATACAGCATTATACACTGTACAGAAAGCTCGATTGCGGCGAAGAAACTTTGGCGCATTTTTTACTTGTTTATTTATAAGAATAAGCTTTAATGCAATGGTGTGAATATTTTGCAAATTCAGAATTGAAAGCCACTGTCGATATGTCGTGTAAAATCTGAATAAGTTAAAATAAAATATATTGCAACATCGAAGTTAGTTTTATAGGTGATATCAGTTTATATGCGAAGAAATTTGAAATAAAATATTGTCGGTATCAAAAATTAATCTCTTTTAAATACATAATGAGTATTTTCAAGATGATACTCAGAATATATTTAACAGAAAGCATAAGTGATATTTAATCAAAAATAAAAAAAAAAAAATTAATCGAATAAGTGACAAAGTTTTTTATTGCTGAGAAAATTTTCTTAAATTTTGTACGAATTTATTTATTTTTCTTTTTTATTTACCAGGGAACACTGTTCAAGATTGCCTTTGGTTGTTAAATTTGTCCTGAACGATCACGTTAACATCGAGTTTATGATAAAACCTGCCGACATTTCGAAAAGAGAAAGTAAGTGGTAGCGAGTTCTCGAGGGGGGAGGTTTTTCTTTTTTTCTTTACTGCTTCTTATCGGACAGTAGTTCATCAGCGTTCGTTTTAGTGAAGGGGAAAGAGAAAGTAAAAGTGTTTTTGTTTGTTTATATATATATATATATATATATATATATATATATATATATATATATATATATGATGTGTATAAATATATGCAATATATATATATATATATATGTATATATATAATTTATTTACATATAAATACATATATAATATATATACAAATATATATTAGATATATATAAATATATATATTTTTTTTTTGCCAGCAAGTTTACCGACTGTTGGCTATTATTACCGAGCTGTTACTAACTCTTGGTCATTGATTCCATTGATGCGAATGGTTTGCTATTGGTCCCATCCTTAGCAAATGTCGGCTGTTGAACCAAAGTCTTACGTAGATGATGGTGATCCTCCTGTTTACTTACTTTTTCATATATATATATATATATATATATATATATATATATATATATATATATATATAAATACGTACATGCACACTCGTATATATCTATGGTACTAAATCTTTAAACCATGTGCCAGACTAAATGTTGAGGCAACCTTTTATATATATATATATATATATATATATATATATATATATATATATATATATATATATATATATATATATATATATATATATTTAAGCTGCTGACCGTTGGTTCTAATATTACCAGACATATTTTGTGCTATTTTGATTTTCAGCGATTTTGATTTCTTCACTAAATCTCTCTGCGTCCCGAGAGGCCGATCAGCATTGCTAATTTTGAAAATAATACTGTATGGCGATTGCTGTCCAGTCCCTACTATTTCACGGGAGTAAGCTGTTCCTGCCTCGTTTTTAGTTTCTGTAAAAGAAGACTATTGAGATGGCTATTTGTCTGTCCGTCCGCACTTTTTCTGTCCGCCCTCAGATCTTAAAAACTACTGAGGCTAGTGGGCTGTAAATTGGTATGTTGATCATCCACCCTCCAATCATCAAGCATACCAAATTGCAGCCCTCTAGCCTCAGTTGTATTTTATTTAAGGTTAAAGTTAGCATGATCGTCCTTCTGGCACTGCTATGGGTGTCAACAACGCAGACCACCACCTAGCCGTGACTGAAAGTTTCATGGGCTGCAGCTGAGAGTTTCATGGACCGTGGCTGAGATTTTCGTACAGGATTATACGGTGTACAGAACACTCGATCGCTCCGAAGAAACTTCGGCTCATTTTTTACTTGTTTCATATCGGTAAAATACAACAGAATATGTGCACTGAACCGTTTTCTTTTATACAGATTTTGTTTTCCTGTTGCCTCTTCTCTCGTTACATTGCAGTAAAAAAAAGAACTGAAGTAAATGGATTCTACTGATTTGAAAAGTTTTTTTTTATTTATTCATGTCTTCATTTATTTATTCATTTTGGCTTTTAATGAGATGTGCCACGGAATTCCGTAGCAAATGCCAGACCATCTTCTCAAAACTAGAATTGAATAAGTGAATTAACTGAATAATAAGTAAATAGATAAAAAACACACAAACACAATTTCAAAACAGTAGATTCCATTTAGTTGAGACATTCTGACTTCTCTCTGCCGTTCACTGGATGACTCATAGTCATAACAGACAGATAAACAAACACGACTCTGCCTTGCGTTATTGATAAGGCTTCGTCTGGCGCCAGTCGTAATGATGGCTTACATAAAGTGCCACATCTAATTGCTCCGCGCTGGAAGATGCCCTTATACGTAGCGAGGGCAGTCGGGTAGAAGCATAATGATCTTGAAGATAAGCGATAAATACCCTTCTGTTGGGGCGGCCGTCGCCGCAACAGAATTATAATTGATCGGAGATGGAGAAGAACAGACTCCGTAATTGAATTCTGGAGCCAGGAATCATCGGCTGTGACACTTTATATAATGCAGATTTTTGCAACTGGCGACGCGGGTACTCAAAATGCAAAACGTGGCGTTTCTATTATTTATTCGTCTGATCAGTTTTCGTGGTGAATCGGTGAACGGTCAGATAGGTTGCCTGCTTGAAAGTCTATAGCTAATCTTGCCTCTATATTTTAAAGTTAAAGTCCTCCTGGTCCTCTGTACAGTAGGCTCATAGGGCGGGCGCTGATCTCCTGTTTGTTAGGCTGACACCCAGACATTTATGTAAGTTAACCTTTGTTGTCTTTAGTATTTTACATCTCTTTTGAGTTTTTTATTTAGTGAGAGAAGCAGCATTGGTCAGTTTTAATTTTGATTTGCATTTGTTTTGCTTTGTGTGATAGGATATGATAGTAAAAGTTGTAAAGTTGTTTTCATGATGACATTGTCGGCTTGATGACGGGTTATACATTATCATCGAAACTGGTCTGTTTAATCAAGCATTTTTCTGCTTAAGGGCTGGTCTGCCCTCTATTATATATATATATATATATATATATATATATATATATATATATATATATATATATATATATATATATATATATATGTGTGTGTGTGTGTGTGTGTGTGTGTGTGTGTGTGTGTGTGTGGGTTTGTGTATGTATGTATGTACAACTAGATCACGAAAATATGGAACGTGATGAATATATAAATAAAGGCAAAATCCACGAAGGAAAGAGAAACATTGGAGCGCTGCAAGGCCTTTCGACTTGTAGTCCTTTACTTTGCAGACTCTACTATATATACATATAATAGAGGGTAGACCAGCCCTTAAGCAGAAAAATACTTGATTAAACAGACAAGTTCGGTGATAATGCATACCCTATATATATAAATATATATATATATATATATATATATATATATATATATATATATATATATATATATATATAATATATATTATATATATATATATATATATATATATATATATATATATATATATATATATATATATATATATATATATATATATATATATATGTACCAGTATATACGGTGAATGTAATTTGTAAGATTACCGTTTCCCGGTAGCTTTTTTTTTAGGAAAAAAATAGAGCACACGAAGACTGAAAATCATACCAGCATTCCCATTGTCAGGGAAAAACGAAACCACGAAAATAAATTAATTATAAATTATCCGTTATAATATTAGCAGAGTAATGCATTTAGTACGTGGATAAAATTTATTTTGGGGAAATACTCAAATATAACTACGCAAAACATAAGATGTTTGGAAAATAAATTAAAAAGAAGAACAGGTATGTAAAGTTAAAAGAAATAAGTAAAACTAGAACACTGAAGCAAAATTATAATTCACAGAGATTCTTAACAAAATAGAATAATTACAGATGTGTTGAAGAAGTATGTTGTAAGAGAGAGAGAGAGAGAGAGAGAGAGAGAGAGAGAGAGAGAGAGAGAGAGAGAGAGAGAGAGCCGAGTTATAAGTTGTTAGGCAATGTGTAATTGTGTAGAAATAGTTTGAATGCTTAAGGAATGCTACAGTTTCTTTATGCAGGAAGAATCTAAAAGAATAAGCGAAAGCCAGTATCTGAGGTTTGAGAAAGTATTCTGCAATTACTAATCAGAACATTGTCATAAAATTAATTGAATGGAGCCTTAAGGCTGAATTTTTTTAATCACACACCTGTGGAAATCCGTGTGGACTTAACCGCCGATCAGATCAGACAAAATTTCCAAAATTACATTTCGGACACGACGTAAGACCGCATCAGTTCTGGAAGGGGGTCTTTGAATCTGGAATGTCTTTTTGAATGCAAACTTCGGATTTACATAACGGTACGAAGTTCCCAGAGTTGTGGGAGTTCAGATCTGAAAGGTGCATTTCTTTTTAAATATGGCAACAAAGTAAATATTAACGTCTTTGGAACCTGAAGAAAAATTATTTAAGAAATGAGCCAAAAAAATTAAGAAATGAACTAAAAAAATTATTTAAGAAATGAGCGCAAAAAGAAATTATTTAAGAAATGAGCTGAAAAAAAATTATTTAAGAAATGAGATTTCGTTGTGGAAATTATTCCCTTAATAACAGTGTCAGTCATATGAATCTTAAATTTCTTGGAACTGTCACTGAAAGAATTAAGATACAAAGCATTGTACATCCTTTTTTTTTTCTTTAATACGTATGAGAAATCTCTCAGTCAGAACGTGAAATATTTAAGTCAGGGACAGCTAATTGAGTATCTGATTCGATTTCTTCGATAAAGTAATATTTTGATGAGATTTATTGAGCTATTCTTAAAACATGTTAGTATGGGATTTTTCTTTAAATAATACAAACGTATTATCGAAACGATTTTAATGAAAAAAAAAAGTTAGGAAATAATTCAGGACACTAAGGAATAATCCCTTCTTTCTGAGACAATGATCTGAATGATTTCGTTCTCTTTTTCATGCGAGTTGCTTGTTTCATTTTTGCGAAGCTGTAAATACTGATAAAAGTGTACAAAATATCAGCATTCATATATATTTTGTAATTTTTTTTATTCGTCTCCATAACTTTTTTTGAGATGAAGAAACAAAATGTGGTTTGGAAGGACAGATATTGTTATTCGGGGAGAATAGTTATTTTTTTTTTATTAGGTTACTTGCCTTTGGAGATAGCTGACTTGTACGAGTGATAGCTCTCTCTCTCTCTCTCTCTCTCTCTCTCTCTCTCTCTCTTTGCGAGCAGATGTAATCACTAGTAATCTATTGCTGATTATATTAAAAGTAGGATTATTTTGACATAAATCGTCAAAAAAAAAGTTATAATTTACATTCGTCAGCGGATATTACAATTGCGTACGTAGATCTACGCCTCCTCTCTCCCAATACGAAAATAATAAACATAGATAGAAAAGGGATAGATAAATCAATCAATCAATAAATAAGTTAATAAATAAATAAATAAAAGGATTCATTCCTTTTCCAAACTGACTTCGATTCCCAGCGAAGAATTTTGCTGCCAGCGGAACCCAGTCTCTTCTTACCAGTTTTTAAGTTTTCTTTAAAAGAAAACTATTGTGCTGCCTTTGTCTGTTCGTCCGCACTTTATTCTGTCCGCTCTTTTTCCTGTCCGCACTTTTTCTGTCCGCCCTCAGATTTTAAAAACTACCGAGGCTAGAGGGCTGTAAATTGGTATGTTGATCATCCACCCTCCAATCATCAAACATAAAATTGCAGCCCCTGGCCTCAGTAGTTTTATTTTATTTAAGGTTAAAGTTAGCCATAATTGTGTTTCTGGCAACGATATAGGATAGGCCGCCACCTGATCGTGGTTAAGGTTTCATGGGCCGCAACTCATATAGCTTTATACCGAGACCACTGAAAGATATACCTATTTTCGGTGGCCTTAATTATACGCTGTAGCGGCTGTACAGAAAACTCGATTGCGCCGAAGAAACGTCGGCGCATTTTTGACCTGTTGCAATTCGTGTTTTCTTTTCAGTGAATATTAAGTGTCTCAACACAAAAGATTATTCATTATATTGGTTGATGAAGAGGTTGTTTTGCCGGAGAGGTATCTTAAGGTTTCAATTCTTCCTACCGACTTGTATACATTAATTTAGGACTTCCAGGACTTCCAGGACTTCCAATTGGTTGAGTGTTTGATGTTAACGCTTTGTATGAATGCTTAGTAAGAATCTGCTATAGTACCTATATGGTTTAGTTTCATCTTGAGATGTCGAATTTAACATATATTATTATCCAGTTACTATAAATCAGTGGTTCTTAACCTTTTTATTACCACACCCCCTCTAAGAGTTGGTCCTTCCCTCCACCCGCCCCCACCCCCTTGCATCTATTAGTAAAATTCCCTCCGAGATTTAAAGGAAAACCAAAAAAAGAGAAAGAGAAGGGGTTAAAAAAGGGAAAGAGAAAGGGTTTCGAGGGATAGGGAGGGAGGTAAACAAAATCAAAACATGGAAAGCCCAAGTAGTCTAACCTGAATAGTAGACTATAGGAAACTAACGTTGTAAGACGATACTTTTGCATTTTTTCGTAAACTTCTGAATATTAGTTCCTCACTCTTGTTAAGAGAATAACGAATATAAGTGGAGAATTTTTAACTTTTCCCTAGGGCTCGCGCCTCCCCTGGAAATTGCTGAGGCCCCCCCCCCACTAGGGAGGCGCCCCCAGGTTAAGAAACAATGCTATAAATGAAATATATATTATTATCCAGTTACTACAAGTGAAGTGTATGTTGTAATCTATTTAATGTAAATGAAATGTTCTAAATAAATTAATATAGAATATTATGGCAAACATTTGCCCATAGATCATTACAGAAAAACCATGTGTAAACTCCAGTATTCACCAGTCTTGCACCACCTCGTTTTCGATTGTGATTCTGTGTGTCGAACGGTTGAAGAATAGTTGAGGGAGTCCTTTTCTCATCTCTTGAATATTCAAATTTATTTACGCGCATGCTTATCATACGAATGAATTTTTGTAACAACATACTTGTTAACTGACAGCCGCTGACTTCATTTAAACTTGTCTGGTAACTGCCATGTCTTTAGGTTCCAAGAACTCGGGCAGATTTTCTAAGAACCCTTAACAGTTTTCTACGTAGTTTTGGCACCGGGCCCCAAGACATCCGAGAATTCCTGCAGATTTTTCAGAAACCCCTTAACAGTCCGCCGCCACCCGACCACAATCCTCCGCCCTTTTGTCTTACGTAATCAGACTTTGGAGTGAGTTATTTGACGTGCCGACAAGACGCCGATCGTCACGGTGTTTGTACAATACAGGAATGCGTTCTGGCAACTATCTCGAAGACGGGCATAACTGCATAAACATCCTCCATCGGCCATTAGCGATTCGCAGATAACAGGTGAAGGCTCGCCGATTACTTTGCGCTTGTCGTCTGTCTTCCTTGGCGCCAGCGCTGCTTGGGAACCCGGATGCCAT
Organism: Macrobrachium rosenbergii; assembly: GCF_040412425.1. Classification (NCBI taxonomy): domain Eukaryota; kingdom Metazoa; phylum Arthropoda; class Malacostraca; order Decapoda; family Palaemonidae; genus Macrobrachium; species Macrobrachium rosenbergii. The sequence continues at coordinate 9,800,691 of NC_089745.1, read as the reverse complement.
GGGCCAGACCATCTTGTACGCGTCTGTGGAAGTCCCATTTTATTCATTATTATTAATGTCGCGGGATTTTTCCGAGTAGTGAAAGTCCCTCAACATGAGGAAAAAGTTCCCGAGGTTTATCGAGGCAGGAATTTATAAATCCAGAGAAATGGCTTGTCCCATTAGCCTCTTGATTTTATGGCCTACGTGTTCCTCCTCCTCCTCCTCCTCCTCCTCCTCCTCCTCCTCTTCCCAGGGTTTCGAAGGTTTGTAGAGGGAGGATGGCATTGTTCCAACACGCAACTGGAGTTTTCAGTATTGCGGGCTTGTGCAAAATTAACTCGTGTGAAAAACATTCGATGATTGACTTCCCGTCTGATAACAAGTGCCCTGCGATGTGTCTGCAAACAGTCTTATCTTGCCCCACGTAAATGAAGAATGTTATATATATATATATATATATATATATATATATATATATATATATATATATATATATATATACATACAGTATATACACACACACATATACATACACTTGTGAAGATTATGTTCCCCAATTTCAGGCCCTCTATATTTTTTGTTACCATCCTCGTATTCCATTATTAAACGTATTGAAAAATAATATTTACCATTTTACTTTCTTCATAAATAACCTTGTGATTATTCACGATTATCCTTTGCATTAATTTTTTCAGTGCCTATCCCCATTTTATTTCTTTATTACGCCTTTCTAGAATTTACTTTCTTCTTTATATTTGTTGTACTTCTTTATATTTATTATATATATCATTGAAGGGATTTCTTTAAAAGTTTTCGTTAGTATGAAGGCTTCTATTTCTCATTTTATATCTCAGGATTCCGTGAACTGCTCAAAAACCTCTTATTTATTCCGACGTACTTTCCTCCAGTTTTATGATTAAAATAATTTTAAGGCTCACTCGTCTTCCGGATTCTTTGAAGATCTGCGTCTTCATTCATGATATTCTCTTAATGACGTCAAAAGACTAATTGCCTTCCGTGTATGTATTTAAAAAAAAAAAACAAGTAAATAATGCGCCGAAGTTTCTTCGGCGCAATCGAATTTTCTGTACAGCCGCTACAGCGGATAATCAAGGCCACCGAAAATAGATCTATCTTCGGTGGTCTCGGTATAATGCTGTATGAGCCGCGGCCCATGAAACTTTAACCACGGCCCGGTTGTGGCCTATCCTATACGTTGCCAGAAGCACGATTATCGCTAAATTTAACCTTGAATAAAATAATTTGGTTTGTTTGAGGATAGATGATCAACATACCAATTTGCAGCCCTCAAACCTCAGAAGTTTTTAAGATCTGAGGGCGGACAGAAAAAGTGCGGACAGAACAGAGCCGGCACAATAGTTTTCTTTAACAGAAAACTAAAAAGAGGTATTCATTATTTAAAGAAAGATTTTATTACCTGCTTAGTTACTGATAACTGAAAGTTGTATTCTTCTGTTTTCCTTAAAGATTTATTTACCACCTCTGTTAATAATCATTGATCGAAACATTTGCATCTGAAATACATTTCAGTCATCCCGGATACATAACCCACTTTTTCCTCCATTTAATATCCTCTCGAGGGCTTTTGAGCCTCGGGTACAGGACCCATTTACAAGGGGTCTTAATCGGATTCAGTGTTGCTTAGTTACTTTTGCTTCCTGTTGACCCCTCTACCATACCTGTATCCCTACAGGTACTGTAAAGGATGACCATTTTTAGTTATTACCAAGAAAAAGAGCCCAGAGGCTGAAATGTATTTGAGACCCAGCGCCTGTAGCCTTACCTGTGTTTTAAGAACGGGTATAAATGAAATTTTTTGCAGTTGAACGTTTTGTGTGTTCTAAAAAAAAATAGATATATTTAGATATACTAGTGACTTTTGTGAAAGGTAATTGTCTTATTATTCAGAGAAGCTTGTATATAAGGCATTCATAGGTAGAGACAGATGCTGAAGTTTTTATTCTAAATCCCTTCAAATAAAATAAGAAAAAGATTTAGGAGTCAAAGACTTTAGACTTGCCTTAATGTCAATTAACGACTGAGTTCATAAACAGCTCCTGATCCTAAGATATTCCAGTGATATATTTGCAGTTAATTGTGTTTCTGTTATATCTTGAGAGAGAGAGAGAGAGAGAGAGAGAGAGAGAGAGAGAGAAATTCTTACAGGAACGCCCACCATATCCATTAGAAATTCGTCCGTGACGTGTTCAAAGGTGGGCACAGAATGACCTCCATTTTGTAATGCTGGTATTCCCCAGTACCCCCGAATAACCTCGCTCTCACTCCCCCCTCTCCCCCCTTCCTTCTTCCCCTTCCTCCTCCCCCTCAACCCGAACCCCCTCTCTCTGTCACCAACGGTCATCGTGTCCGGCACGGGTATCCTGACGTATTGCTAATTTAAAAGTGAATATTTCTTTTTCTACTTGTATTCCGGGATGAATCCTAAGATCGGATCTCTTGATGAGGAATTTGAACCTTCTGAAGGATGCTGCATCCTTAATTAGATGTCCGACTCTCAATTCATGAAGATGTCGTTATGTAGAGAGAGAGAGAGAGAGAGAGAGAGAGATGGCAAAGCGGAATCAGATTTTAAGAGATGAATCTAATGGATTTGTATAGGTGGGTGAGAGTTTGAATGTTGAAGACGCCATTTTCTTAGAAAACCAATCTGCCAATCGAAAGACTCTCTCTCTCTCTCTCTCTCTCTCTCTCTCTCTCTCTCTCTCTCTCTCTCTCTCTCTCTACTACCGGGTTATTATTATCTGTCTGTCGCCGGAGCTGTGGCGCCAGGCCGCGCGAGGGAGCATTGTTAAAAAGTTGCCTTCGGATAACCTAAGGTCGGCCGTCGGGAGAATAACAAATTAAACAGCTGATATTGTCACCGTAAATGCCATCGCCGTATCATTATATTAATTTGTGTGTCAGGCGTCCCCCCAGGGGCGGGGAAGCCTCCCCCTGTTGTTCCTCCTCTTCCGAAGGGGGCGAGTGGTGGCGTCCTTCTGAAGGACTCATTGGAATTCCCAAATGTGCCAAGGACGTCTGTGTGCAATGCGGATCTATCCGTGCCTTTTGTTTTTCCCCCCTAGGACCCCGTGGTTTGCTCCTCTCTCTCTCTCTCTCTCTCTCTCTCTCTCTCTCTCTCTCTCTCTCTCTCTCTCTCTCCATACATCAGGAATTAAGATTCGGATCCTGAGTATATGGTATAATATAATTAATATAAAAGCTGTTGTAATTACTTAACACTTTTATCTGAAGTACAATGCAAATAACCGTTGTCTCTCTCTCTCTCTCTCTCTCTCTCTCTCTCTCTCTCTCTCAAGTTAGGAATTAAAATTCGAATCCTGAGTGTATAGTTTAATATTTCATATATATGCAGTTGTAATGACTGACTTTTATTTGAAGTACACTGCAAATTACCGTACTCTCTCTCTCTCTCTCTCTCTCTCTCTCTCTCTCTCTCTCTCTCTCTCTCTCTCTCTCTCTCGTAAGGAATGACGTTTCTAAATATAATTAAATACCATTCAATTTCTAATGGTGTACAGTATACTAATTAACAACTTGATCTAAAATTAACCAGTTAGATATATATTATTCAACATTAATTGTCTTGGAATGTTAATGACTAATCTGGTAGATTCTTATAGGTAATGAGCCTTATTTATTTATGTAGTTTCGCAACTGTCTGATGTCAACGAGTCTTATTTTTGGGTTTTTAATTATCTGTCAAAGAAAACAATTGAGACAGCTATTTGTCTGTCCATCCGCACTTTTTCTGTCCGCACTTTTCCCTCAGATCTTAAAAACTACTGAGGCTAGAGGGCTGTAAGTTGGTATGTTTATCATTCACCTTCCACTCATCAAACAAATCAAATTGCAGCCCTCTAGACTCAGAAGTTTTCATTTTCTTGGAGGTTAAAGTTAGCCATGACTGTGCGTCTGGCACCGCTAAAGGTGCCAACAGAGGCCATCATCGAGCCGTGGTTGAAAGTTTCATGGACAGCGGCTGAGAGTTTCATGGGCCGTGGCTGAGGGTTTCATACAGCATTACTATATGCCGTACAGCAAACTCGATTGCGCAGAAGAAACTTTGGCTCATTTTTTACTTGTTTAATGCTAAATTTACTTGGGAGACATTCGGTTCGTCTACTCTTCAACTGGACAAAAATTTGACTTATTGGGAAGGTTTTTCGAGATTTTTAATGGTTCTCTATCCTGGGGAAATATTTATATTACATTATTCTGCTGTGTATTGACTTTTGTCCTCCCATTTTGGTCTTCAGAGGCTTTTACCTACATCTTAAACTGTTGAGTAAATATTGTTGAATAAGTATTGAACTGCCGAAATTATTAAATAAATATTTAATGGAATTGTCTTCCAATTATGGAATGGTCTTCCAATTATGGAATTGTTTTCCAGTTATGGAATGGTCTTCCAATTATGGAATTGCATTCCAGTTATGGAGTTGTCTTCCAAGTGATGTAGTTTCGTCTTTAGAACTTAAGAAGTTCCAGCCAGGTGCAAGGGCATCGTTATTGAGCAAGACCAAATGGGTCCTTTTTCCAGTTTGAGTTGATTTATTGAATTTGATTTTCACTAATATTTCTCTTTTATGTATTATGTTCGTCGCTTCTCTATTTCTTTTTCCGTACTGCATCTCTATATGTATGTATGTATGTATGTATGTATGTATGTATGTATATATATATATATATGTATATATATATATATATATATATATATATATATACATATATATATAGATAGATGATA
>NC_089745.1:9775917-9793417 GCF_040412425.1 Macrobrachium rosenbergii | reverse complement strand
TTAGATTTTAATATAAAATATGCATGCCGGTTGCTCTCAGTTTGTATTTTTATGGTGGGTGCTTAAAACTGTTAGTTTAACCAGTTTATACATGAATGAATGACTATTATTTTTTTTCATAATTTCATTTTTTACTTGTTAGGGTGCAAGGGGGTCTCAGTTTTCCTTGCTTTTCCACGCTGTGTTCTAGAGGGAAGCCGTGGCTGCTACTCTAGAACTCCGAAAACACTGAAGCATTATGCTTTTTGTACGGCAAGTGTTTGAGCCAAAATATTACAAAAAAAAAAAAACGAGATCGTTTGAAAGTTTTAGTATCCGAACGATTCGGTAGCTTGCCTGTAGTGGCCCTCAGTCGTGGAACTTTTGCGTGTTAAAAGAAAGATAACTGCATAAGAAGATCGTATCAGCTCGGATAATACAGACAGAAATATCGAAATTTCCTACAACAACGGGACTGTCGTTGCACCCAGACCTCGAGAACTGCAATTCAGATTTTAAGCATGTCAGTCTGTCAGAACAAGTTAGGTGGAATCTAGATAGTGACCCCCAAGGGTTTTCGGGGTCGTTATTTAGGACTAATATTTCTTGGGGTTCATTATCTTTACGATATTTACGTTTTTACGGTAATCCCCAACGGGCTTGTGCTAAACAAGTCGCAAAGGTGGATACATATCGGATTAAAACCCTTGGGCGTCACTATCTAGGAAAGATCCGTTAGGTGTAAATTGTCAATTCAAATTACGCCCATATATGATGAAATTTGACAGACAAGTGCAAGTTGAAATGAGCCTGGGTGCCCTAAAGCCTCTCACAAACTAAAAGTTCTAAACGGACACATTCCTGTGTACTGATTTGTGGAATGAGTATATTAACCAGCTTTCGTCGTAGCGATTTTTAGTTTTCTGTAAAAGAAAACTATTATGCCGGCTTTGTCTGTCCGTCGGCACTTTTCTGTCCGCACTTTTAATGTCCGCCCCCAGATCTTAAAAACTACTGAGGATAGAGGGCTGTAAATTGGTGTGTTGATCATCCACCCTCCAGTCATCAAACATACCAAATTGCAACCCTCTAGCCTCAGTAGTTTTTATTTTATATAATGTTAAAGTTAGCCATAATCATGCGTCTGGCAACGATATAGGATACGCCACCACCAGTCCGTGGTTAAAGTTTCATGGGCCGCGTCTCATACAGCATTATACCGAGACCACCGAAAGATAGATCTGTTTACGGTGGCCTTGATCGTACGCTGTACAGAAAACTCGCTTGCGCAGAAGAAACTACGGCGTATTATTTACTTTTTTTTTATTTTTGATGAATGTAGATCGTAAGAACGAATTCAACAACCTCAGGTAGCCTACTAATTTTGTTATAAGATGCCTGGTTTCAACCAATCTCACAAACTCTCCTGGTTTCTTGTGCATTAATGTGTTTCACGTTTTGTAAGCGAAGTAAGTACATTTAAAAGCAACAGTTCCAGGAACAACGAAATTGCTGCTAGACAAGAATAGGCAGTTATTTTTCGGAAGATTCCAGCCACCTCCAACATTATAATTTTTATTTTTCTTGGGTAAAACACATCAAAACAAAACATTCCTTCTCAATACATAACCTGCGCAAATGCTTAATAGCAGAGAAAAAATTAATCAAATTACGGCTTATAAGGTAGGACAATACTGCTTCCCCTCCCCACTCCACTTTTATAGCTAATACGGCAAAATTGTAACCAGTAAACAGCCTGAGGTTACGTTATTTTGGTATTTTTTGGCTCTTTTACGTGTCCTATAATTTCCTAGCCATTTTTGCATGAAAAACACAAAATGGTTTTTCATGCAAAATTGGCTGGCCGGAGTCTTCCGAAAAATTACCGAGTAGGGTTGGGAAATTTAAGAAGACGATATGTTTTAATAGCTTGAATCTCTGCGTAGGAAGTGGAACTATTCTCTGGGCCATTTTGTAATACGTCTTTATGCCTTACACGTTTGTTTTCGTGGTCCATCGGCGTCAATAAACTAGATGGTATGAATTATGATGCCAGCCTTAAGCTAGTAACGCTAAATCAGTTTCTTCGTCCAAATTCTTTTTTACGGCGTGTATGAGAATTTTTAGGGCCGTAATGTGTTAGTGCCGTCAGTGCACCTCACGCGGTGCACTGTAGGCATTAATTAAGGTTCTCTGCAGCGACCTCTCGGCCCCTAGCTACAACCTCTTTCAATCCTTTGACTGTACCTCCGTTCTTATTCTCTTTCTCCCATCTTAAAGTTCCAGGAAAAATTCAATAACGATTTTTCGTGGTGCAAACATCATTTTTCTACATTATCTACCATCTAACCTCCTTTACTACAGTTTTCCTTTCAGTGCTGTTTGACCTCTAGATCCCAGTGAAATTGGCCTTTGGCTTAAATCTTGAAACTATGTTTAGCAGCATCCAAAGATTCCATGAGAATTTTTAGGTTCCTGTAAGTTTTGGGGAGCAGGAAAAAATCGGAAGACTCCAGATCAGGACATTTCAGAAGAAGAGTTTCCCACCTTTTCCATTTTTGCAACCCTGAAAATCATTTTGGGTTTTATCATGATGGAACAAAAATGGCTAGTGCAACTTTCCTCGACGTAAAAGAACAGTCTAAAGATTTTGCAAAACACCTTTGCAACCTAGGGATTGTTTTTTGTCCTTCAAGGAAATCAATCAAAATAGATATGGAGGTGGTGGGGGGTTGCCATAACCTTACTTATATGTCGTAACTTAACTTACTTTTGCTGTGATTAAGATTTGCGAAGGTTGCTTTGAGAAGAAATTTTTTCTGTTTTGATGGATCCAAGTTTTATCTCCAGTAAAATATAAATTAAAAACTCTGATTCATTTGGCTGGAATCTTCGTTAAAACTAAGAGAAAGTTGGACCAACATCCCCGAAAAGTGGACCCAACGTGCTGAAAGAGACGAAAGTGAAATTTTCATTTAAAATTGTTTTGACCATAATCATTGTCGTTACTTTCTCTGTCCACTAAAGAATTTACACTTTTGTCTGCACCAAAGCTGGTTGGAAAGTAATTTTTTGCAGTCGATGGTCTTCCCTTCTTGGGTTATTTTGAGGTCCGTTTTTTTTATCAATCATAAAAACGTTTAGATCCCTGAAGAATTGATAAACTTTGTTGTTGATATTTTTAATGTTATTATGATAAATCAAGCTTTTGTTTCGGAACTTATGTTAGCCTCTCAGTTATTATTTTAGAGCCACAAAAGTTACTTTTCAGGTAGATGTTAACAGTTTAGGGTACAAAGGATCACTGCATTACATAAAGTCAAGATTAACACACAGATTTATCAAATATTTACTGAATCATGAAAAACAGTGAAAATATGAGCAGTTTATCTGCTTACAGAAGCAGAGATTGTAAATAAACAAAGAGAATAAAGGGCGAACGTAAATAAACAAAAATAATTCTTACAGGGTACGGACCCATCGAATTTTGAGAAAATCGTACATCTCTGCTTCTGTGAGCAGATAAACAGCTCATTTTTTCAGATTTATCAGAAAGTGGCTGCTCAAGAGCAAGAGCCCATGCCAGGTTCCTACCTGGTTCCTGGTTCCTGGTTCCTAAAAATATCAACCCACAAGCACAGTTTTTACTGGCAGACTACACTATTAGCTATGGAGGTGCAGAGCTTAATTCCCTTTTTTCTTCTTATTTTTTCTTGTTTTACAATTTGCTGCTTATGTCAGCAGATAAACTTTTGTTTTGGTGTGCTTTTAGCAAATATACTTCTGTTTACAGATCTGTCGAAAGAAACTGAAAATAGGAAAGAAAACTTAAACAAAAACACACAAGTGATCTGTGAATTTGGACCCCTAAACTGTAGGATTACCCCTCAAAAATTTTGGATTAAACTAACCCTTAGAAAATGGTAGCGCTTGTTTTAATAACTGATTTACTTAACCTCTAGTAGGCGGTAAGTCTTGTTTTGATAATCATATAATTATGAGCACTGAACAACAAGCACATACACAGAAGATAGATATTCAGATCATCAAAAGAATCGGTTTAGGGTATCACGAATTGCGTTAAAGTCCTAGTTTTACCAGACCACTGAGCTGATTAACAGTTCTCCTGAATCTGAAAAAGGATTAGATATATTTTACGTGGCTAAGAACCAATTGGTTAAACAAAAGAGCAACGGGACCTAAAGCAAAAATATTGTGGAATCCGAACCACATTATATCGAGAAATGAATTTCTATCACCAGAAATAAATTCCTCTAATTCTTCATCAGCCGGCCGGGGAGTTGAACTCTGGCCCATCGAGTGACAGTCCGCAGCTCTACCGACTCACCCAACGTTTATCACGAAGCTGTGACAACAAGTCGGTAGACGTATAATGTCATTCAGATAAACGTGGAATCTGAACCTTTTCAGCAATGTGTTACATAGTTTGTTCAGTTACTGTTCATGTTAACTTGAGCTGAATAACACCGTCATTTTAGAAAGTTGCCTATTTATTCAAACGATTTAAGTAATCAGCTAAATATGAAAATCTGCTATTTGTTATTAATTATGTTTATTCATAACATTCCTATTATCGTTTCTCATACTGTGTGCTGTTTTTAATTTAGCTTTCAGTAAAAGAAAACTATTGAAGCCGGCTTTGTCTGTCAGTCCGCACTTTTATTCTGTCCGCACTTTTTCTGTCCGCCATCAGATCTTTAAATTAGTGAGGCTAGAGGGCTACAAATGGTATGTAGATCATCCACCTCCAATCATCAAACATACCAAACTGCAGCCCTCTAGCCTCAGTAAGTTTTTATTTTTTAAAACGATTTAAGTAATCAGATAGCCATAATCGTGCATCTGGCAACGATATTCATATTTTCTCACCACCGGGCAGTGGTTAAAGTTTCAAGGGCCGGCGGCTCATCCGTCAGCACTTTTTCTGGAGACCACCGAAAGATAGATCTATTTTCGGTGGCATTGATTAATATACCCTGTACAGAAAAACTCGATTGCGCTGAAGAAATTTTGGCGCATTTTTTTTACTTGTTTATGATATACTCACTGGACTATAATCTGCGGGAAGCCTGCTAGACTGATTCATGGTCTTCAAATCTGTTCCGTTAGAATGTGCGGTTATAGTCATCATTATCGCCTCTAATCCATGAGGCATGAAGTGCTTCTTTTACATTCTGCCACCTACAGTAGTCTTTCCCGTGTGTTGACTTCCACTCATCTCCATTCTCGGGTCTTACAGTTCTCCTCCAAGTAGGCCTGGGTCTTCCAACTCGTCTGGTGCCCACAGGAACCCAGCTGACGCTTTCACGTACTAATCTCCCCATAGCAGTTATAATAATTTTCCCATAGAGAGTATAAGTAGCTATTTAAAACCAAACTCTCCTCGATGACACTGGTAGGTATAAAAAAAGCTTTATTTTTAAAGTGACTGCATTGTAAACACACACACACACTATATATATATATATATATATATATATATATATATATATATATATATATACATATATATAATTATATATTGTGTATGTGTGTATGTATGCGTATATATTCAATTTAATATCTAATTCACTATTCCTTGGGAATAATTTACACCCAAGGGTAATTACATAATATTAAGTGCATCTGGCCCAGTCAGGATCTGAATCTGGTAGACTTGATTCTGACCACTCGGCTGTAAAATCATAATTCGACATCGCCTATACTGTTCCTATTCGTGTCGAATACCAGTTCTGTACTGTTTTTATATTGCCAAGGTAACCTATAGTGAATTCGATATTAGATGATATTTGTGGTTTAATATATGTGATTATAAAAACAGTCACGCTCGCATAAATGTATAAATTAGTGTGATGAATTGCATACGGCACTTCTGAGTATCCGGGAATTAAAAACTAGTCCCATTGGCTCATAGCTCTTGTGTTGGTCACGTGACCTCACACCAGAACTCTGTGTTCAGACCCTTGGAGCAGATCGTAGGAGTCTTGTGAATGGCAGTAGGTCACAGTGTGGCCTGAGAAGCCAACGAAGTAAATTAGCGAGCGTGTGACTTAAAAGTCAAACAGAACTGAGTATCAGTTTGCCACGAAAACAGATTGTGTTTCCTTCACAAACAGATTGTGAACTGGCAACGTTCACATGAGCTTGTGTTTCCTTCACAAACAGATTGTGAACTGACAACGTTCACATGAGCTCTGGAAGTACGTACACAAGGCATTATTCTTTGCTATATATACACTTTACTGAAGCGTGTTCGTGTACTTAATGTAGGGTTCTTTTCTTTTTAACCTTCAAATGATGCTTACATAAGGTAATGTAGGGTTTACATGTTTGTCTTCCCGTAATAGATCGAAAAGCAGATAAGGGTCAGTCGGCCACGTAATTGTAAAGCCGCGAGCAGTCTGCCGCGCATGCGTCCTACTTCTTTATTCCCTTACAGTTAATCCCCTAATTCACACTTGACAGCTGTAGCTGCTCATTTGCAAAGTAATATGAAATGCAAAACATCGTCAAGCTGTGCTTGTACATTTCTTGAATTTGCTCAATGATATACACAGTAAACATGCAGCATTTTGCTTAAGTTCGGTTGTACAGTAAACGTTCAAACTTTGAAGGGGGACCGTGCGTCTGACGCTGCCGCCTGCAAGAGACACGGTGGCACAGTTTCGAGTGTGGAAGGAACACACAACGTTACTTAGCATCGTGAACCTTGGAGTGACAGACGCATAGAATTTTGAGACGCTGGAGTAACTTAAAAAAAGAAATATTTAGAAGTTGGAGTTAAAGAAGAGAAATGTGTCAGTGACAAAAACAGAAATCGTGAGAAGTACAAGTGAAAGCTATATCAGTTTTGAGAAGTGCAATTAATAGTTCAGAAAAGTGAGTAGATTGGCAAAGCACATTATTGCGAGAAGCAGAAGTGACAAAGGCATAGGATCTATGATAAAAACATTTGTGAGAAGCAGAGACCTGTGATCTACCGTTGACATGAGGACAAAAGTTTTAGTGTTGTTTCTCCTGACGTCGTTGCAGGCAGCGAGCGCATTCCTTTCAGGAGCGTCTGAAATCGTCAGGTGAGCCTACGTTTATTTCCTAATATTCACGACATTAGGTCATGCAGCAAATGTATTTCTTTCAGGCCCATCAGAAATTAAGTAAGTCTATAGTTATATCTCAGTATTAATGACGACGTTAGGTCATGAATAGGTCTATATTCTATATCTCGGGATAATTCGTACAATGACGCAAAATTTTAAGACAATACTCTTGAGTAGAATTGTCATAAGTTTCTTTCCTTTAAATTTTTTTTCGTTAGGTACCTTTGGAAGTGAAATTAGTGTTTTATGTCAACTCCAACTTTATTGCAAATGATCGAAATAATAATATGTAAAGAAATAAGTTAAATGAACAAATTAACTTAGCATATTTAAGTAAAAACTATTGCTATTCTTCATTTGCATCACATAGAGAGGGTTATATCAACCGTAGTTTATAAATCCAAATGGTTTCATTTTTCGTCTACAAATTCCATAATTTTCATAGGCTATTTTCTTATTATATATAAACTTTAGTTGAAATATTGTCACGAATATTCACCAATACAATTAGATTAGGTTTATTAAGGCCTTACGCTTCACTAATCAAGATTTTTTCCAATTACAGCAATATTATAGAGCAAGTTCAAGATCACCTGAATGGCGTCTCCGAAAGGTAAACATTTTTCTCCTTTACTTACATCCTATGGTTCCGGTTTCACGACAGCCAGTGGGTCATTCAGCAAGTGACCCGACTTTGGAAAATCTCAGTAAATAGTTGTGTTGAATTTGATACCGGGATTTTTGTTATGATAAATCATATTATGAAAATTACAAAAGAATAAAAAAATAATTAAAGAGGTATTGGTTCTTCGTGCTTTGTGACCCATTGCTTTTAACAAGAAACCTCCTCTGAGGCCTATCGCACCTTTAAGCGTTGATTTTTGGGATGAAATTGCTAGCCTCATGCCCAGATGCACTTGCTGACTATTCTTGCAACCTGCAGCGCCGAAGGACGATTCTTCGGCGGGGGAGGTGGCTACGGCGGCTGCACCGACTCCTTCAGCGTCTTTGGCTTCCTTGCCTTCCTGCTGGCGTTGCTGGACCTGATTCTGGATCTCCAGATGAATATGGCGGGCGGTGGGGGAACAGCAGGGAGGAGTGTCAGGAGCGCTGACGGCGTCGACGAGTCCAGCGGTAGTCCGCTTACCTGTCAGGTGAACGTTTTAGTCTTTTGTGATATGGGCTGGTGGACTTCTCTCTCTCTCTGTTCTGTAGTGACCTATTCTCTCTTTCTCTGTTGGATATCGGGCAATGTTATGACCTGTTGCATCTTGCAACAGACCTGTTGCATCTTGCACCAGGCTTATTTCATCTTTTACCAGAACTATCGCATCTTGTACCAGACCCGTTGCTTCTTGTACCACACCTATTGCGTATTGTACCACACCTATTGTATCTTTTACCAGAACTATTGCATCTTGTACCAGACCTGTTGCTTCTTGCACCAGACCTGATGCATCTTGCGCCAGACTTGTTGCATCTTGTATTAGGCCTACTTCATCATGCAGCAGACTTATTGCATCTTGCACCAGGCCTGTTGCATCTTACACAGACCTGCTGCATCTTGTACCAGACCTGTTGCATCTTGCACCAGATTTATTGTATCTTGTACCATGCCTATTGCATCTTGTACCAGACCTATTGCATCTTGCACCAGACTTGTTGCATCTTCCACCCAAAAATTATACAAACCAGAGGTTTGTTGCAATTTTCTGTATCGCACTGATCTCTTCTGTCTTGGTTTGAGACTGACTGAGTGTATACTCTCTCTTGGCGGGTTTTTCGTAATGATTCTGATATTGTGTATGCTCTCTCTTGGCGGTTTTTCGTAATGATTCTGATATTGATGTTGACAGCAATTCGTCCCTAGAGAGGTCTTTAGTTATAGATATTATAAAAAAGAATATAAATAGACATTCTGATTTATTGATAAATGAGTTAGACTGCGTGCAATCACAACAAATACCAAAGTATTAACTGCCTAGATGAACCCCAATTGAGAGAATAGCTTTCGGGATTTCATGGGAAAAACATTGCATTTGCAGAACAACGCCGAACTGCAGCAGGCTACTTCGGCCTGCTACAGCATGCTCCGTGGCTTCTTGAACGCCCTGGCGTCAGACGACCCCGAATGCGCCAAGAGGTTCATGTGCGAAGGTGCTGAAGAGGCGGCAACTGCTGGCCCTGTGGGAGAAGTGATTGCCAGTGTTGCCAGGTCAGTGTCTTTGTTTTTCTTTTTCTTTTTTTGTCAGACATTTCGATCGCATTAACTTGGGAGGCTTGGATTTCAAGTCAGTGGCCTCTTTGGTGGGCTTGTTCCATATGAATAGGGTTCATCTTCTGAATAGTAACAATGATAATGATTTTATTTCGTTTCAATTAGGGAGTTTAGATGAATCGTTTCTCTTTGTATGTTTTAATTATGGGTTTATGAAGAAAGGATACTTTGTTCCTCCGTTTGAATTTGGAATGTCATGGAAAGGTTTCAGGATCATTTATCAATAATAACATTTTTAATTGCACTGTACACATAAGTCATTTTTACATATTCTAGTAACATTGTTAATGCTATGAGCTACCATATTTTTTCCGCTACGAATTTGGCCTTTCTACAGGATTTCAAGATCATTTGTCAATAATAACACTTTTGACTCCACAGTACACATATGGCAGTTTTATATATTTTGAAAACATTGTTAATGCCATGAGGTGACAGATAAATCACATGAAAATTCCTCTAAATGTGCCTCTCTGTCGAACTTGTCAGTTCCAAAGGTCTTTTATTCCACACGCCGTTGAACTCTGGAAGTTTCCCTGAGGTTGCTGTGCAATTAGAACCTCAAAAGTTCAAGCGAAGATGCAGTACATTACTACCCTAAAAATCTTCCCCTTGTACTTTTAATAATTTATTTAGATTTTTATCAGTTTATTAATTTGTTGATTTGTCGTTTATAACGTGTTTACTTCTTTCTGTATTTCCTAATATCATCTGTAATTTCATTCCAAGGGGCACCGTATTCTTTGGAAAATTGAATTTCAAGTCATTGGTCCCTGTACATGTTCCTTGAATACGGCTCATCTTCTGAATAATAATAATAATAATAATAATAATAATAATAATAATAATAATAATAATAATAATAATAATAATACTGATAATAATAATTAAATTGTCTCTAATTATTGTTATTCCTATGATAGTTTGAACGCCGGTTCATGGCTGCAGAAGGTCAATGCAACGATGTTTGCCGGAGTGACGGAAGCAGGAGAATCAGGGGCCAAGTCCCGGGGCTGCGCCTTTCGCTATTCCAAGTGCTTTGGTCTCCCGGACGCCTACCGCTACCCTGCCGTCTACAGGGGCCCCCAGTTGCCCTCCGAGGCCTACCAACCCATCCTACAGGAGGTCATGGATGCCGTGAAGGATGCTTTCTTGTAATAGGAACGGTTATTTTTAGGGGTTCGAAATATATAAATAATTATTTGTAAATGGTAATAATGATGTTATTTCGTTTTATGGATCTTTTTAGATTTATTATTTGTAAATAATGATAACGTGATTATTTTTTTTTTGTGGATAATTTATCAAAAGGGCATTTTAATAAATGGTGACGTATCTGAATCTGATTTTTATTTGTATGTATTATCCATATTTATCAGCTTAGGTATATTATTTCCTGCGTTTAGGGTCAAAAAATTTTTCTTGAGAGGCTACCCCCGCACCTCTCTCTCTCTCTCTCTCTCTCTCTCTCTCTCTCAACAAAGCATTCTGTCTCTTTGTCGCATGCAAGACTCCACATTAATCACCCTCGTTCTAAAGAAGGCAACTTATTATGAGTGGTTTCTGCTTGTATCAAACCCCATCATAGGCTTGTTGCAGTTTTGGTCATGATTTTATTTTCACTACCAAACGTCTACGTCATTTAGGTCACATGTGCTCATCAGTGTGCTGTAGTTTCCTAGGATTTGAAGATTCAATATTTCTACATTGGAGGTTTAAATCTCACTAAGCAGTTATGCTCAGGAAGGATTGAATTAGCTTAAAGCTCATCCTCCTGTTGCAGTTCTCTTGAGTATCTTTTTACCTCCGCCAAAATTAAAAGGATTTTATGTTGTCACCAGTGCTTGTCTGTGTTTCAACAAATCTTAACAAAGGGCGAAGAGAGTTGGACGAAATTTGGCAGAGATGTTAATTAGGTAACCGTCTCGAGGTCAGCAATTTTTGGGGGAATCGAACCAACTCCTTAGATTTGTTGATATGGAAGCTATCTTAATCATTATTAAAGATATTTCTGTTGGTTGAAATCCTCCATGGTGGGCTGAACTCTTGGGGTGTCTTAAAATGCGCATGTACTGCCAGTGTCAATGTACTCTTTGGTACGAGGTGATCTGTTCAGCGTTGAATGGCCTTGTCAGAGTTATGATAGGTACTGAATTATGAGATCTCGTTCACGTAAATTCTGTTATGTTATGCCCCTTCAGAATGAATGGAAAACAGTAAGAGTATACAAATCGACGTAACTTTGTACGTATTGTAATGATTCAAGAAGTGCACAATACAATTGTCTTTTAATGAATTCATTTTTTTCATGCACTTGCTTTTCATATTATTTCACCCATCCACACTTCTCATTGTGGCCTGATGCCTCCTACACCAGACTTCTAAGGTCTGTTGGGAGTTTTAGTGAAGAGGTAAAAAGAGAAACTAAACCTAATACATCTGACGTCATTTGAAAATCGATCAGGAAAATGACTACTTCGAAGAGGGAATCGATTCATTTATTCATTACATTTATGTACATAGCTAGATCAAGTAACTCATGCAGTTTTGGATCTGTATTTGAAAATTCTTGTGGAGGAATGCGTATAAATTCATGTTTTATAACACCATTGAAAGAGATGCATCCAAAACACTATCATTGTCCTGTTGGTCCTGGTCAGGCTTGAAACCCACAAGAGTAATAAGATGGCATAACCATTAAAGAACCATTTTCTGGCCTCAACTTCTAGTCTTTGCTCCAAAGTATCCAAAATAGTGGTGGTGAATCTGCCAAATTTTGCTCCAAGCAGCCAATACTGGTAGTGAATCTGCCAAATATTGCTCCAAGTAGACAATACTGGTGGTGATTCTGCCAGATGTTGTTCCAAGTAGCCAATATTGGTGGTGAATCTGCCAGATGTTGCTCCAAGTAGCCAATATTGGTGGTGAATCTGCCAGATGTTGCTCCAGGTAGCCAATATTGGTGGTGAACCTGACAAACTTTGCTCCAGGTAACCAATATTGGTGGTGAATGTGCCAGATGTTGCTCCAAGTAGCCAGTATTGTGGTGAATGTGCCAGATATTGCTCCAAGTAACCAATATTGGTGGTGAATTTGCTAAACTTTGCTCCAAGTAGCCAATATTGGTGGTGAATCTGCCAGGTGTTTGCCCAAGTAGCCAGTATTGGTGATGAATCTGCTTAACTTTGCTCCAGGTAACCAATTTGTGGTGAATCTGCCAGATGTTGCTCCAAGTAGCCAGTATTGGTGGTGAATCTGCCAAACTTTGCTCCAAGTAACCAATATTGGTGGTGAATCTGCTGAACTGTTGCCCAAGTAACCAAAGTTTAGTGGTGAATCTGAAATTGGCTCCAAGTGCCAATATGGTATGTAATTAAACTGACTTCAGTTCTGCAATTAGTTTATAGTTAAATATTGATAGTTGGTCTAAGTTTGGGGTCAGGATGTTGGAGAATGGGGTCCTGTGGCATAGTCTTTAGCAGGTGAACTGTGAAATTAAGGACACTGAATGTTTGCTTCTTCATCTAATCTCTTTTGCCTGTTGCTATTCAAGGTCGCATTGGCTGTACAAGGTTAAAATAACTAGTCATTTCTGAATGTTTATGCAAACTCTAAAAAAAGATTAATGTTAAAAACGGGATTAACAAGACAACAAGACTTTCAATAGTTCATTTAGGGTGTATATTAAAATTATTGTTCAGGCTTACAGGAGTAACAGTGAGAATTCATTGGACTAACAACTGTTCTGTCTAGCTTGATACAAACTATAACCGTTGGTTCTCTTTTTCGTTATGTCCCAGATCCCATAATCCTCTTGTGTCTGTTCAGCTTCCACTCAAGTCTAGTCAATTTTTTTCTTTTTTTGCCATTGCATATAGGGCTGCAAGATATTGGTCTCCCATCATCACCAGGACAGAACATTCTTTGGGAAATTTAAAGCTGGGCTTAGCTTTATGCCATACAACCAAATGTCGAATAGAATATTGTTAACCAGAAATGACTACACGTAAGTTAAACAAGAGTCTTCGACGCCCACACGTACACAGTCTCCTTGGTAGCTCCTTTTTTTCTAAATACAGAATGAGTTTATTCATGACGCCTTGCTGAATGCTTCCTGGGCCAGGTTGCATCCGGTGTCTGAGAAGCGAGAGCAGTCGGAAGTTCTTAGGCCTACGTTTCTGGCTGTGACTAGCGTCCTTAGGTCTATTCCAGGCAGGAGGGTTGGAAACCTGCTTGCAATGCCACTGTGGATATAAAACGGATCGTTAGTTCGTACATTGCATTGTTCTCCTTGTTCCCTTGTTCCCTTATCTTCATTACATTTTTCACATAACTATTCGTAGAGAGGCTTCCTTTTCTAATAAAGCTTGCTAGATGAGTACATGGCCTTCCATTTGAATATTACTACAACAACAAATAACTAATAATAATAATAATAATAATAATAATAATAATAACATACTTTCATTACCTCATTTTTTGTGCACGTACAGATACTCGTTTTTTGTGCAGTACAGTTGCTCGTTTTTCTACTCTTTGTGGCATGACTTTGTTACTAGGGATCCTTACCTTGTCAACGTAGCAGCCACTGCTCCTACGGCACCTTCAGTAGCAGCAGCCGCGGCTGCATGGCAGAGCACCCACAATTTGCAGAGGGGCTTAGCCTCGGCTAATGAGAGAATGTATCCTCTGGTCACGAGCATTGACGCTCTTACTGATGCTGCATGGCAGTTCTTCCCGGTCGTGCACCAACGACGAAGGTTAATCTGCAAAAGTAAGTATACCTTAGTTTTACCAGACCACTGAGCTGATTAACAGCTCTCCTAGGGCTGGCCCGAAGGATTAGACTTATTTTAATCTGCAAAAAAATAAATTTCATCATATGATGAAAATTCCATTTACTATACAATGGCCAAGGTTGATTATTAAAATCTTCAAGGTTGTTTTTATCAGAGCACTAAAGAACCATTTCTGTTTACTTCCGAAGAAGTTGATCTTAAAGGAAGGAAAAATAATTTTTTGAAAGAAACAAAATCATTGCCATTTACCAACCAAGACTAGTAAAACAACAAGAAAAAGGAATTTCTTATGTTAATCAAAAGTGGGTAAAGGTATTTTCGTTAGATGTTGCATCTACTTGATTACCAACTTTGTAAAAGCCAAGCAACACTCTCCCCAGCTGGTTTGAAAAATAAAGTCTGAAGTGGTCACGAAACAGTATACTATAAATGTTTGCTCCCTTGCTTTGCTTCTCCCACTGAAAGATATTGTTGTTCTAACGTTGATTTTTCTTTATGCAACATTAATTTTTGTGTTACAAATAGAATTGTGTAAAAAATATTGTAAAACACTAAAACAAAATACCAACCTTATTTTTAGGAAAAATGAACGTTTCATAGTGCTCATGTGGAATATCTTCAGGGCTGAATTCTCCCATCTCTTTTCTCTCTTTCTTCGTCGGCGTCTTTCCAACTGTTCCTTGTGGTTTTTTTCTTCAGCCGAAATTACGTCAAGCGATTCTTTGCTCTTTGCTTTAGTTATATTTTCTCTGGACCAGTATGATTTTGCTTGGGGTTCATGATTGTCATCACCATCATCAGTATCATTAAAGATGCTTTCGTCTACATACAGAACATCCTTTTCAGCATAAGGACCCTTTCCATCATCTTGGTAAAAGATTGCTTCCTCATCATACTCTTGCATATCCATGAACTCTTCAATGCCTGATCTTTCATCCCAGCGAGCAGGCTCATCTGTAAAGTCAATCAAGTACTCCTCCTCCTCCTCCTCCTCCTTGTTTTCTCTGGTGTCTTCATTTTCCTCTTCATATTTGTCCTCCTCCACATCCTCTTGCTCATCTTCCGTTTCTATGTATTCATCAGTTTCATCTGTTAAAGTAACATTCAGATCTGATGAGAATGCTTCTTCATCAAAAGCTTCTGTGGATTTTAGAGTTGGCAGCACAGAGGTGAACATAACTGCTCTTGTGGAAGTTGACTTGATAAACTTTTGTGGTCCATAATTTGGCTCAAAATATATGACAGAGGGACTCCAGTTATTGCTGATGTTTACCGAGGTGTAGTCAAAACCATAATCTTCATCCTCGGTGCTAAGTATGCTAGTCAAAAGTTCAACATCAGGAGAAATCTGGTGATGTTTAGAATGGACCTGTTCCTGCTTTGGATCCACACCAGTCAGTTTGTGCTGTAAGTCGTAAACCTCATATTTCTCTGTTTTCTTTTCAGGGTAATGAAATTCCTCATCATTCCCACCGTAAGTTGGGTAGTTCATCAAAAATGAAAATTTCTCAAACTCAGGAGCAATTGTAGCAATGTTGGGTATTGTGTTTGATTCTGAAAATAGTAGCCCTCTAGGTAGAAACTTTTTCCAGATGTCAAAGATAATTGCTGGTCTCCCTTTTTGGCTTATGAAGGGGTGTTCTTTCTTACTTGAGCGGAGGAAGCTGGAAGTATCTCTGGCGTTTCTTGCCTTCAACACAGAGTCGTGGTCTATTAGATCTAGGTTATTCACAGTAGACCAGTCAATGTCAAGTCCACCAAATTCGTTTAGAAATAAGTTGAAAGCCCTGCCATTGTTATTGTTGTTATTATTGTTATTGTTATTATTATTGTTATTATTATTGTTGTTGTTATTGTTATTATTATTGTTGTTGATGTTTGTGCCACCACCACCAATACCACCAAAAAGACCTGTGGTGTTGATATCAATCATTACATTGAGGGTGAAGTCTATCATCAGAGTAAGAGCCAGGGTAATAAATGCAAAGAATGCAAATACCCCACCATGTCCAGAAGGACATATTTCAATGGGTGGTCTTGGGTAAAATGTTGGGCCCTTGATGCCAGGAAGAGGGGCATATTTTGGAGGAGCTGGTGGAGCCCCATAGCCGTCACTGGGTGGGGCTCCGTAGCTGTTGCTAGGAGGGGCTGAATAGCTACTAGATGGGGAAGAGTATTCTCCATTGAGAGCTTCAAAAAAATCCATCATGTAATCTAAAGGAACCATAGCGATTGGAGGCGCGTAGTTATTTGCTGGTTGGTTATTTTGATATTTAATACCATCAATGACATCGTAAATGCTGTTTTGCCTGGGTTTCCTCTGACCAGCTGAATATAATTGCTCCTTCAGTCCCTTAAGTGTTAGAGGATCTAATCCTTTATCCTGAGCATCGCTGACAACTCTGTCAATTATTTGATGTACATCCAGTCCACTTTCCTCAACCACATGCTCAGCAGACTGAGCTGCATCGTCCATGATGGAGCCGAAATGCTGGCCAAAATTGGCTTCTTGTAGATTTCCCGCCATTTCTCTTTTGAGAAGTTCGCGAAAAGCCGGATCTCTCACAACAACGCGCCAGTCCCTCTGGCGGAGGAGTTCGATCATTTGTTGCTGGTTATCTGATAGGTGTTCATGTAGATTAGAGGTTTTGCATTTGTTGCCTCTACATTCTCTCCGTCTCTTAAAGGAACCATGTACTTTCGAGAGTTGCCTGATACCTGAAAAAAAGAAAATAAAGAAAACAAATCATATTTCATTTATAAACAGGCTGTAACTGTATAATTTTGGACATTATTAAGGAACTAGTGTATTCCAAGGCATGAGCCTGTCATTGGTAGTCTGTGTAAGGTGAACATCATGTATTTCTTTAGAATGAGCCTTGAACATTAGGGTAATGGTACCTGCACAAAAAAATAACTTTTACAAGAAACACAGACAATGGTACTAAGTCTTGCAATGAATGTAACCAAAAAAGCTAACTTATTACCAAGAAAAGATACAATACAAGTCTTACTCTTACTTGCTCTGCTCTTTTATGGAAGGCGTCCAAATCCCCTAGCTCTGCCTCTCCAGAAGAGTCGTAAGAAGGGACCAGGTGATCCCTGTTGCTGGTGTCGTCGTGGAGAAGATTATTGGCAGACTTTGCCATCAAGCAAATGATGACTAGGGATGCTGCGGGTAGTTGCGAAGAATTCCACGGATGATAGTTCGAAAACCACTTCATCCTTAAGGTGCCTGTTAGGATTTGTTGTTATTTATGAGAACTTTTCTTTCCCCAGCCTCATTCTGCTCTATTCTATTTGCAGTCAGACAACATATCAAAGCG